>NW_027208655.1:0-50663 GCF_027789765.1 Dendropsophus ebraccatus
TGGAGGTTTTCTGATGTATGTGAGGCGGTGTTACAGGGTGACAGGACCTTATTCATGGTAATGCTACACAATGTCATGTTTCTCTTGATGTAATGTAATGTCGGCCTCCTGTGAACTCTTATGTTCTGGCAGCCGCTGACGGCTCTGGCTAAACTTAGTGCAGCCAAGAATAGCTGTAATAACCAGGCACACAATGAGCGTGCTATTAACCAGCTGCGTCTGACATTTCTGCCGTTCCTGGTGAGCTCTGCTTCCTGGTAAATGCCACTTGCTCTATTTAGCTTAGTGTATAGATTATAGAGCGCTGCGCCAACTACTACTCTCATCATTCTCCTCACTCCTGTCTTCAGGGACCTCAAGAATGGGGATTATTCTCCTCTAAAGCATTAATAATTCTTACATAAAATATTCTACAATCTGAGTCTATTATAGTGAACATACACAGAGCTATCGTTTTATGTTATATTATCATATATGACATATCATAATATATCATGATACATATGTATATATACAAACAATCATATTTTATATTTTTCTATTTAAGTAGTTTACATTGAAGGTCCTACTTTACATCCTGTATTATACTCCAGAGCGGGGTCATTGTGTACATATATTACATTACTTATCCTGTACTGATCCTGAGTTACATCCTGTATTATACTCCAGAGCTGCACCCACTATTCTTCTGGTGGAGTCACTGTGTACATACATTACATGACTTATCCTGTACTGATCCTGAGTTACATCCTGTATTATACTCCAGAGCTGCACTCACTATGCTGCTGGTGGGCTCACTGTGTATATACATTACATGACTTATCCTGTACTGATCCTGAGTTACATCCTTTTCTATACTCCAGAGCTGCAGCACTAATGCTTCAGGGCTGATATCTCCCAGCCTCCTAGTTTGTTCTGTATAGTTATATTATGAGGTTTGATGTTTATTCTGTGCCTGTGCCCTTTCTTATATATGGAAACTCTCTGCCCCCTGCAGCCCTGTGCAGCTGTAGACCCTGGTGTAGTGGTGCTGGTTTGGTGTTGCTCTGTAGCTATCGGCTTCCTCCGTTGTGTGGTTATGCATCCTGTGGTCCGGTGCTGTGAGTGCGGTCAGTCCCATCATGTGCGTCCGCAGCTTCCTGTGCGGTTTCCTTGTACTATAACGCTCGCTCCGGCAGTCACTGCCACAGCTGTATATTTGACATCAACCTTACATTACTGTTATCTACATGGGATCAGCCACAGGAAATCATCTGCTGCCTGCTGATTGTCAGCGCCCGACAGCACCACACGGCACAGTAGAGAGGTAGTATAGAGAAGAGCGTCCACCGCTCAGAGGATGGTGGCCTGGTTAGCGGAAGTATGGACTGAGATAATATAAAAATAAAGTACGCAGTCTTACTGTGTTGTTTCTGTTGATAAGAATTACTTTTTAGAATTTTTTATAGGACTCAGGGTATGACGGATGTCCACCATACAACTGTGCCCCGCAATCCCCGAACCTCTAGAGTCCGATGAGGGGCATTGGTAATACATCTCATACGCACATAGCAGCGCCACCTGCTTCTCTACATTTGCCTTCCAGCCCATAGCTGCATCACTGAAACTTCCCCCATGGTAGCACAAGCCTGTACCTCTTTTTTCAAAGCAATGTCACCCATGCAAAACCCTCCTCTCACTATTGTAGTGTCACCCATACCTCCCTTCCCCATAGCTGTGTCACCCATTCCTCCCTTCTCCATAGCGGTGTCACCCTTACCCACTTTCTCCTTAGCATTCTCACCAATGCCTTCCTTCCCCATTGCGGTGTCACCCATACCTTCCTTTCCCCATGGTGGTGTCACCAATTCCTCCGTTCCTCATAGCGGTGTCACCATTCCTCCGTTCCTCACAGCGGTGTCACCCATTCCTCCCTTCTCTATAGCAGTGTCACCCATTCCTCCCTTCTCTATAGCGGTGTCACCTATTCCTCCCTTCTCTATAGCGGTGTCACCCATTCCTCCCTTCTCTATAGCAGTGTCACCCATTCCTTCCTTTTCTATAGCAGTGTCACCCATTCCTCCCTTCTCTATAGCGTTGTCACCCATTCCTCTCTTCTCTATAGCAGTGTCACCCATTCCTCCCTTCTCTATAGCGGTGTCACCCATTCCTCCCTTCTCTGTAGTAGTGTCACCCATTTCTCTGTTCCTCATAGCGGTGTGTCATCCATTCCTCCCTTCTCTGTAGCGGTGTCACCCATTCCTCCCTTCTCTATAGCGGTGTGTCACCCATTCCTCCCTTCTCTGTAGCGGTGTCACTCATGCGTCCCTTCTCTGTAGCGGTGTCACTCATTCGTCCCTTCTCTGTAGCGGTGTCACCCATTCCTCCCTTCTCTGTAGCGGTGTCACCCATTCCTCCCTTCTCTATAGCGGTGTGTCACCCATTCCTCCCTTCTCTGTAGCGGTGTCACCCATTCCTCCCTTCTCTGTAGCGGTGTCACCCATTCCTCCCTTCTCTATAGCGGTGTCACCCATTCCTCCCTTCTCTATAGCGGTGTGTCACCCATTCCTCCCTTCTCTGTAGCGGTGTCACCCATTCCTCCCTTCTCTGTAGCGGTGTCACCCATTCGTCCCTTCTCTGTAGCGGTGTCACCCATTCCTCCCTTCTCTATAGCGGTGTCACCCATTCCTCCCTTCTCTGTAGCGGTGTCAGCCATTCCTCCCTTCTCTATAGTGGTGTCACCCATTCCTCCCTTCTCTATAGCGGTGTCACCCACACCTCTCTAAAATAGTGCCGTTTTTAAAAATGCAGCAAATGAAGCGTCACCCTTACATCACACAGTTACCCCAAGATGAGATCATACAATATGAAGAACAAAGGCCTATAACATAGACCCTTCATAAAAAGAAGATTCCCAAAATCCCAGATGGTTGTCACATTGATCACTATAGGGGGCAGTATGAAGTCCTCACTATTGTTTATGCTGATCAGATGTCGTTTTCCTGTATTATAGGGGACATCATGTTTAATGCACAATACCCAGAATTACCTCCGGATTTCATCTTTGGAGAAGACGCTGAATTTCTACCTGAACTTCTGCTCTCTCTCCCGTAAGTTTTGTTAGAGAACAGGCCATGAATATGAGATCAGTGGAGCGCTCGCTCCCAGCACCCCCACCATCAACTGGCGACAGGCCCGTATGTGCAGGTGCTGTTACCTCCTCATCACCTACCGTGCTCTGTTCTGTACATCTATACATCTTTGTTGCACCTATACCTGGTGCTGAAGTTTACTGTAAACAGGACTTTAGGCAATGGCAGGTACAGCCCTGCCCAGTGTACAGAGCTGAGCTGTTTTTCAGAGGCAGGCCCTTCAGTCAGCCGGACCCCCCAGATCTGATATCCTGAGGACAGGCCATCAACATGAACGGTGCATCACACGTAACGCATCCGCAGCGGATTTCACTCTGCAAGATCCGCAGCGAAATACGCTGCGGTATACGGTACAGTTATTCCCTATGGTCACTCCATTCTTGCAGCGGATTTTCAATCCGCTGTGAGAATGCAGCCCCTCTGCCAAAATAAACTAATTGTCTGCTGCATGTCGGGCGCTTGAAGTGGTACATACGTTACCTGCCTACTCTCCGGCTTGTTTCTCCAGCTCCTGAGTTAATGACAACACTATGCCAATCAGTACGTTGCGGTGGGACAGTGCACTGATTGGCTGAGCACCATCAGTAACCCTGGAGCTGGAGAAACAAATATTATAAAAAATATTTAACATCCCTGTAAAGGATATCTCATTTTAACAAAGTCTGGCATTTTTAATAGGGAGGGGAAGACATTGGGAGCTCAGATCTTGATTGGTTGTTAAAATTTCTGCTTTGCTTGTAGTATATGGATTTATAAAAAGCCACATGGGTTTATTGTTGCAATGAAAAAAGTTTTGATTGGTCAGGGTTTGTCCAGACCGTCAGTGATCCCTGAAAACAAATGAGTAGAAGTGCTCTGCTAAGCACAGCCCTCCCCATCTTCCTGCAGAAGACTGGTTCTAAAGTAAGACCATGTAAGTAAGTCTGTGTAGTCTCCTGGTGCAAGATGGAGACTTCCTATAGACATCTTAAAGGGGTTATTTGGCCTTTAGACAATTGTGTATATACTGCAAAGCTGCCTTGCTAAAGAACATAATAATCATGTTATGCTTACCTCTCTGCGCTTCCTCAGTGTCCCCTGCTGACTGCAGCCCTGACACTTCCGAGACTAACTCATCTTGTCATCTTGGGGTGACAGCCCGCTCAGCTAATCACTGTTCGCAACGATATCCTGCCTCGGCCAATATTGGCTAAGCGGGCTGTTACTTCCAAGATGAGTTAGTCTCGGAAGTGAAGGGGCTGCAGTCAGTTGGGGACATAGCGGGAGCATAGGGTAAGCATAACATGTTTATTCTGTTTTTTTAATAGGGCTTCATTATATACAAAATTGACTAACACTAGATAACCCATATGAGAGTCTGACCCAGACCCCAAACTTCATTTATTTTTAAGTGAAAGGACACTTTAAAGTGTCATGGTCGGTATAACTTTCAAAATTTGAATCAGCAGGAAATGTGATATAAAGCAAGTTTGCAATTTACATTATTATTATTTTTTAGTTATCATGCTTTAAAACAAAGCTATACTTACTGTATCCAGGTCCAGTCTCCTGAAGGCAGCTTAGTAACAGCTATACTTCTGTATCCAGGTCCAGTCTCCTGAAGGCAGCTATATAACAGCTATACTTACTGTATCCAGGTCCAGTCTCCTGAAGGCAGCTTAGTAACAGCTATACTTACTGTATCCAGGTCCAGTCTCCTGAAGGCATCTATATAACAAAGCTATACCTACTGTATCCAGGTCCAGTCTCCTGAAGGCAGCTATATAAAAGCTATACTTACTGTATCCAGGTCAAGTCTCCTGAAGACAGTTATACTTACTTGTATCCAGTCCAGTCTCCTGAAGGCAGCTATATAAAAGCTATACTTACTGTATCCAGGTCAAGTCTCCTGAAGACAGTTATACTTACTTGTATCCAGGTCCAGTCTCCTGAAGGCAGCTATATAACAGCTATACTTACTTGTATCCAGATCCAGTCTCCTGAAGGCAGCTATATAACAGCTATACATACTGTATCCAGGTCCAGTCTTCTGACGGCAGCTATATAACAGCTATACTTACTTGTATCCAGGTCCAGTCTTTAAAGGTAGCTTTTTAGTCTTGTGCTGGTTAAAAAAAAAAAAAGTAGTGCCATCTTTTCTATGATAAAATAAAATTAGCAATTTACATTCATTTTTTGTCATCACATCTACTGATGATTTAGATTGTAAAAGTTATAACAAAAGTGACACTTTAAGAAACAAAGCGTTATTGTTGCTATTACCTCCTGCAGATTCATAACTTTTTGTTTTCTTGTTAGTAGTTTTTGTTGGGTTTTAAGACAAACACTTTTTTTTTCCCTCAATATGTATAATGAGATTGCTATACAAGGTTCTATGAAAGGTTGTCATAAGCAACCCTCCTCCAACAACTACAACAGAAAAAGAGTAGTAAAAATAAAAAGATTGTCCTATACTTCAGTCTGGCATCGCCACTGCTTCTGCTTTAAGCATGGTCACATTGTGGAGACGCCTTGGATCTCAGTTACAGATTTCGTAATAGCGATTCTCTGTGTATGATTTATTTTTACTTCAATAAACTTTCAGTAATGTTTTTGCAATATTTTGGAGCAAGAATTTTATACAGTAAGCCGTAGCCACTATTCTACCACTGGATACATAGCTGTTTCTCAGTGCAGATAGGGTTAATAAACAGGAACATTGCTCACAGTGTCACAAGCTTCCCTATTAGAGTCCTAGTAGGTACTATACCTGCTCAGCGGGCAACTTCCTCATTGTCACCTCTGGCTGGTGCTGGGAAAGTCACAGGAAAATGAGACTGAGCAGTATTTCCTGGTAGAGGAATAAGTGATGTAGTAAGGCGTCCAGCACGTGACCCTTACCTGAGGTTGTTACAGTGACAGACAGATAATCCCTGCAGGACCACAGTGTAGCAGCCGGAGGGGCTGGTCTCCATGGCATGCACTTACCTGCTCCATACGGCACCAACCAAGAACGTCAGACAGAAAGAATGAGGGAGCAGAGTGTGAGACGTGTTCACATGTGTGCGTCATTGCCTCTGCCAAGTGCCAACACCACACATTCTATCTTTTTTTTTTTTTTTTACATCTCCGTAGCATCAATGTATAAGTCAATGGGGTCCATCATGCAATAGATTCATCGCTTTGTTGTTACTCTGAAGAGACCTAGCCATCAGCCCTTCTCCCCTTCTTATACGTTCTCCCTTCAAGGCCTGGAAACTGTATAGAGACATGTGTGCAGTGTTACCTTTCTACCTTATAATCAGTACACTAGAGCAGAAGCTGGTCCTGTTCTGCAGAGCCTGCCCAGCATGACAGTGGTTGTCACTAAATGTTGTGTTACTTCTCTACCCGTTGTCACTGGGAATTTACTCGAGAGGAAACGGTGTACGTTCTGTTTGGCATAGCCTGCACAGCATCACAGAGGATATTGGTTTATCAGGAGTGTGAGCTCCCCCTGTGCTTATTTGATTATTAGAAGTCCCTGTCTTTTGTTCCTATACACCTTCCACAACTGTCAGCTCACCCAACCATTCCCTTTATCAACATCATCTGTCGCTGGAGAGTCAGGATGCCCCAATACACTTTATACTTTCAGCAGAACCCACTGCAAGTCTACGGGATCCTTCTATAGGGGTACTCCGAAGAAAAAAAAAAATTAAATCAACTTGTGTCAGAACGTTATATAGATTTTTAAATTACTTCTGTTTAAAAATCTCAAGTCTTCCAGTATGTCCTGCAGAGAAACAGAGACGCCCATCTGGTTGCTTCCCGGAGGGATATCTGGCTAGTCCTGTGTTTCGAGACTCTTCAATGAGGCTCCACTGACTCTTCTTTTGCATATATATGTTTCCCAGGGGGCAATGCACCTAGGACTTCACTGCATTGAACGCTTTTACTAGCAAGCGGCAGTTTGGCTGGTCTCCCTGAGATCAGTGATCTGTTTCTCTTATGGCTCTACTAGGCATTGCTCCCACCAAGCCAGAATTCTGCTCCACATAGATGAGGGGCAACACCCCGAAACAGCTGTATGTGAATGGATATCTGGCCTTGTTTTTTCCCTTGCCATTACATTGACTTATAGGGCCACTTAATATGGTGGTTTTGGTGGTTTCCCTACAGGTCCCCCCCTTGGCTGGGTCCTTCCCGGAGGGATATCTGGCTAGTCCTTTGTTTCGAGACTCTCCAATAAGGCGCCACAGGCTCTTCTTTTGCATAGTATGTCCTGCAGGAAGTGGTGTATTATTTTCAGTCTGAGACAATGCTCTCTGCTGCCTCGTCTGTCCATAGCAGTAGCATTCCCCTTAGAAAACCCTTTCCTGCTCTGGACAGTTCCTGACATGGACAGAGGTGGTAGCAGAGGGCACTGTGTCAGACTGGAGAAAATACACCACTTGCTGCAGGACATACATCAACTGAAAAGTACTGGAAGACTGGAGATTTTTAAAAGGAAGAAATTTACATATCTGTATAAAGTTCAGACACCAGTTAATTTAAAAACATTTTTTTACTCTTGAATACCCCTTTAAAAGGTATGAGCATACAGTGGCATTACCCCAAACAATCTGCTTAGTGTCAGGAAGCCTCACATCACAAAGGGCTTTGTACTGATATACTGTTACCCTCTGTAATGCTGGGCAGGCTCTGTAGAACAGAACTTGCCCTGCTCAGCTTCTTGCTCAGTCAACTCACAGGTGAGAATTCATATAGTAGACACATAGTATAGTACATATAGTACAGTATACACATCATCTGACATGACCCTGATAGTTGCATCATATGTGATGGTGTGTATGCTGTGTTTCTTCCCTGTGTGTAATGACTGGGAGTGCACCATGGACAGGCTGGGCAGGACAAGTCCTGTTCTGCAGAGCCTGCACAGCATTACAGAGGTTGCTGTATATCAGAGCAGTGATCTTTATAGTGTGATTCCGATATCAGTCTGATTGTTTGGGGGCCGTCTTCTGGATAGCCTGAACAATGATTGGTTAATAGGGCGGCTGTAAGCATGGAAACAGTAGTATTACATAAAGCCCATTAAAAGTGCTTAAAGGGATGACTGTTGCCTTATTTTACGCTAGCATCTGTTTACCTGACTATGTATTTCCCACCGTATATATTTGCAATATGAACCTTTAATATAACTATTTATATTTAAATGTAATAACAAAATAAGTATGCATGAAACAGAGGACGTTGTGTTCCCTTTAAGCAATGAGACAAGTCAGTTTCCTTATTTACTGTACATATTGGTGATGTGGGCAATGTACAATGTCATCATCTATGGGGTTAATGATCCTCTGTCCCTGTGATTCATGGCTGATGACATCACTGCTGGATGACTCACCCCTTGTGTAATTGTGATAGCACTTACTGAGAACACAAGCGGCACTACTACAAATAGACAGATGTCACAGTGACGTGCGCGTCCCTGGTTGCAGGAAATGGCACTTTTTATTATCTGACTGAATGGAAAAGAGACTTTGCCATTCTTCAATACATTCCAGGCTTTCTATGCAATACACCCCCAGTGAGCCTGTAAGAGATTGTAATCCCACTCACCCATCTCTGCACCATCCACACCGGTAACTGCAGTTACATCATCCAGAGATGACATTGTGTAGGAATCACTGAACACACAGAGCATCATAACGTCTATTACACTGCATCATGTCCTGTATATCCAACATGTGATTTTTTTTATATGCAGGTAATGTAAGATGTCCTCAGTTACATAACATAGAAAAATAATACTGAATCATTCCTATCTGCCTCAGTGAAGGACATTTTTTCTGTGTTTGTCACCCATAATACTGCCTGCTATGTACAAGAATATAACTACTATAATATGCTCCAATACACAAGAATATAACTACTATAATGCTACCTCCTATATACAAGAATATAACTACTATAATACTGTTCCTATATACAAGAATATAACTACTATATAATACTACCCTATATACAGGAATATAACTACTATAATACTGCTCCTATATACAAGAATATAACTACTATAATACTGCCTCCTATATACAAGAATATAACTACTATAATACTGTTCCTATATACAAGAATATAACTACTATAATACTACCCCTATATACAGGAATATAACTACTATAATACTGCTCCTATGTACAAGAATATAACTACTATAATACTGCCCTATATACAAGGATATAACTACTATAATACTGCCTCCTATATACAAGAATATAACTACTATTGTTACATTATATATAAAAAAAAATAATAATAATAATAAAAAGTAATAAAAACCTCCGAGCTACACAGAGATGGTATTAATAAAAAAAAGAGATCATGGTGCAAAAAATGACACCTAATACAGCCCTGTAGGTGAAAAACTAAAACCGTTATAAGCGTCACAATTGGCCCATTTTTATTATAATGAATTGCAGAAGAAAAAAGGATTTAATTAAAAAAATATAACATAAGAGAATCTGTGTAAACCTACATATGGTGGTGGTCTGAATGACCTGTAGAATAATGGTATCATGTCATATCATGCATTCTTTTTTACGTTTTCAACAATTTTTATTTTCATAAATGATATTTTTGGGGTTCCATCATACATGTTATGGTAGAATAAAAGACGCCATTACAAAGTACACCTATTCCTGAAAAACAAGCCCTTACATGGGTCTGTAGATTACGAGCATGGTGCCTTGGATTACGAGCATAATCCGTTACGGGACTGTGCTTGTAATTCAAATCACTCTCAAACCAGAGCATATTTTCCCATAAGAAATCACTGATATGCAGACAATTGGTTCCACACCCCAAAAATAATGATTTATTATTCTAAATAACATGTAGAACAGATGAAAGAAACAATGAGAAACAGCTGAATATGTGATATTATAATTTACTGTACAGTATAGCAATTAGCATGTGGAGTATAATGTACAGTGACTGCATAAACCAGGAAAAATAGCAGCAGTTTGTAGATACAGAATGGAGGTGCAGATCCCCATAATGCAGTAGCATAGTGCAACAGGCTAGAATAGAGAAGCAGGGCTGCTGGCAGAGGTCTGTGTGGTCACATGACAGCAATGGGGAAGGGTGTGCGCTCAGCATGCACCAATCAGGGAGTGAGAATCACAGAGCTGTGCAGGAGGACAGTGACAGAAACTTTTCTATGCAGCAGTGTGAGTGTTAGTGCAGGCAGATTATAGCAGCAGTGTGTATAGCTGAGTGTAAGTGCAGGCACATTATAGGGTATTATAGGATTATAGGGCACATTATAGGATGGGAAACAAGGGCTGACAGAGACTGCAGGAAGAAATGAGCAGGACATATGTGGTCACAGCATAGCAGCACTTTCTGTGCGGGGAGAGGGGTTACAGCTATGGAGAGATTACCTCCACAGTCCTGTCCCCTGATACAAGCCTTAGCCTGAAGAGGATCTGCCATGATTTAGAAGGTGAGGGAGACTTCCTGGGTCAGAGTACAGAGCTGTAGACCCCGCTATGCAGACCATGCCCCTCCCCCTCTCACCCAGTACAGGGAGCTCTTACACCAAGAAATGCTTTAATCCAAGTTACAATTTTGAAAAACTGTGAGCTCTTCTTGCAAAACGCTCCTAATCCAAGTTACTCTTAAACCATATATACACATATAGTTGAAGAAGTCATTGACCGGTCATATGTGTCTGCTTGCAGAGTCTGGCAGAGTGGGACCCCTTGGATCCGGAGTGCCTCCTACAGGTGAAGGAGCTGGTCCAGCAGTATCACCAGTACCAGTGTAGCCGCCTAAATGAGAGCTCGCGCCTCATGTTTGAGTATCAGACTCTGCTGGAGGAGCCGCAGTACGGGGAGAACATGGAAATATACGCCGGGAAGAAGAACAATTGGGTAAGAGGACAACTCGTTTGTATTATCTGCTGTGTATTGCACAATGTTCATTTATGGTTAATAGGCTGATTCTGTCACCTGCAGGGGCGTTATACCTTATCATTTGCAGATTGGCGTTATACCTGATAAGAGTCTGGCAGATTGTTTTCCTCTATGGTTCTTGTCTACTCAGGGTAGCCGCAATGATCATGACTCAGCAGTGCCAGGCTTGTTGGACATATGGTTGATGCCATGTTTAGACTTACTGAGCCTATAGAAATGTTACATGGGACTGACAAAATCGTTCTTCATTAGGACTTCCATCCACGCAAAGATTTTCTTCATGGTCTCTCGCTCTGCATGTGGTATTATAGGCCATGGATTGCAATGCGCTCCATGTAATTTTCCCTCTGGGTTTGCTGCAGTTGGGTAGAACACTCTCTCCTGCTGGTTTCAGTCTATGGCCGGGTTTTCACCTTGCAGTCAGAATATTTTTGACCCCTGGTCTGTACTTCATTTGTATATTCGGGTATCAGTGCTGAATATCTTAGGGCCCTATTCCACCGGACGATTATCGTTCAGATTATCGTTAAATCGTTCAATTCTAAACGATAATCGTTTGGTTGAAATTGAAATGCAGTTAACGACCGAACGAGAAATCGTTGATCGCTTATAAGACCTGGACCTATTTTTATCGTTGCTCGTTCGCAAAACGTTTGCAAATCGTTCGCATTGAATAAGACATCGTTCGGTCGTTCGCAATAGATACCAACGCAATAGCGAATAAATAGCGAAGAAAAAAACTATCGCAATTACGATCATAAGTAACGATTATCGTTCCATGGAAATGACTGAACGTTTTCAGGTCTTTCGCAATAGCGGTCGTTTGAGATCGTTAATCGTTAACGATTATGCAAACGATAATCGTCCGGTGGAATAGGGCCCTAAGGTTCTCTAGTGATGGGTTCAGCTCTGTACCCCACACACCTCAGCTCCTCGGCCATATATCTCCTCCAGGATACACAGATCTTCTCCTTTGTCTAGTATGTAGATTCTGAGGATCTGTGGTGACTGCAGGAAGTACCCGCCTCATCCGCCAGGGCGCACTTTGTTGGGCTTCCCCAGAACCTTTTCCTTCTTGTATCTACAGCAGGCATGTCCAAACTTTTTTCGAAGAGTGCCAAATTTGATGAGTGAAATGCTATATGCTTTATAACACAGGCAGATAATAGCAAGCTGGATACCTAGGGGGCCGTAAAAGTTCGGAACGCGGGCCGCAAATGGCCCTCCGGACGGACTTTGGACATGTCTGATCTACAGGAAGTAAGCAATTTCCTAATTTCAGAAGTGTGTAATCTCTGTCCTGGGATGTTTTGTGTAGTCCATGATGGAAGGTGCTGCACGTGCGGCTTCCTGGTCCTCAGCTCTGCTGATGTCATGTGATGGGGAAATCTTGGGCTAATATTATACCAGTAAACAGGACCTCTATAGTTTTTGGTAAATGAAACCTAAAGAAGTCTGGGCTCTGACTTTTTTTTCTTCTTTCAAAAGAGCCAGGGAGGAGGTGGCTGAACATAAGAACTTGCACCTACCACCCCGGCTCTAGGGTTGGGGTCCGCTCTCCTCCGCTCTGTTTCCCGGTCCCCTAGCCGCTTCCTGTTCTGAGTGGGGACCTGGGTCGTGACGTGTCAGGCCCCCTCAGTAGCCTTAGCGTGGTCTCTGCCACTGACTGGCTGAACGTGTCTGACATGTTACCACTGGAATAGACATAAACACTGGGGAAGCTGTCTGTGTCACTAGTGCTGCAGCCTCCCCTGATGTCTATATATTGTATGTTATCATTAGAATAGACATTACACTTGGGAAAGCTGTTTGTGTCACTAGTACTGCAGTCTCCACTGATGTCTGTATAACACGTTATGGACAGGATAGACATTACACTGGGGTAGCTGTCTGTGTCACTAGTTCTGCAGCCTCCCCTGATCTCTATGTAGCACAAATTACTATTGGGATAGACATTACACTGAGGGGAACTGTCTGTCACTGGTGCTGCAGCCTCCCCTGATGTCTATATAGCACATTTTACCTTTGGAATAGACATTACACTGGGGAGCTGTCTGTGTCACTAGTGCTGCAGCTTAGTGGCACAGTTTAGCAGAATGAGCAGGGATAGCTGTCAGTCTGCACTGTGCTTTGGCCACTGAATTATATAACTTTATACCCCTTTCAAGAAATATTCTGGTTTCAGGAACATATCCACTAGATGCATATATTTAAAATCTCTACATCATTTTATCCACTAGGAGTAGTGTTGAGCGAACACTCGAAAACCTGGGTGCTTGGCTCAAATAACAAACTATTCTGAAATCAATAGGACACTTGGGCATTTAACTAGGCGCCCTCTGCTTTGCAGAGCAGAATGTGCCTGGTTTACCTCAAAGTAACCTATTGCATTTTTTCTTTCTAATTTTTGTGTATTTCGTCCCTTGAAGGGATGTGTAAAGGAAATATACAAAAATTCAAAAAAAAAAATGCAATAGGTTTCTGCAAGACACATACTGACAGACTTCCTATGTGTCTTGCAGAAACATCTTGTAAAACCTAAGCTATAGTGAAAAAACAATAAAGCAGCAGTACTTACCTGTCTACGCTCCTCCCGATGCCTTCTGGCTTCAGTCCCCCACTCAGTGACTACCCACTAGAGCCAATCACTGCGCTGTCCTGCCACAGCGCAGTGGTTGGCTGAGCAGGCTGTCACTGAGTGGGTAACTGGAGCCAGACGGCAGTGAGAAGAGCGGGGACAGGTAAGTATGGCTGCTTTATTGTTTTTGACTGTGATGGCACCCGTAAACAGTTACAGAACTATAATAAATGATGATGCCAGGAGCTCAGAAACTGTTAAAATATTAGTGTGAATATTTAAAAAGTGCCCAGAGGTACTTGAACGAGTATCAGACTCGATTGAGCAACCCAATGCAGTATGCCCGGCCAAGTATACTCATCCAATAATTTGGAAATTTGGATGCACCCGCATTCAAGTTTAGCAACAGTGAGGATCATCCGGCCAGTACTGCAGTACCGGCCGGGATGATCTTCACAAACACCGGCCGTTCTGTGATCTGGCCGATGTTGAACATAGCCTTAAAAGGGAATCTGTCTGGTCACGGAACGGCCGGTGTCTTACTACATGTGAACATAGCCTTAGTGCATTCACTCTTAGGGGTGGTTCACACTGAGCAAAGGTCATGACACTGACATGTCAATTAATTGAGCGTAGAGTGGCTGAAGCGGATGTGCGCGAGCCCTCCCATTGAGACAGACAGCAGGCAGGAGCTCTCTGCTGCAGAATTCTGAGAATTTTATTCTGTGTGAACAGCCCCTTATGCTGATTTTCTACAGTAATAAGATTCCAGTTTTTTTTCTCTTTGTCCAGTTGTCCACTTCTGTGATCATCACTTGGGAAACAATCTCTAACTTTTCGCTATATACCTTCCCTTCCTTTTTTCACCAGCTTCATTATGTCGGCTTGCAGTCAGTGAATGGAAACATTTTTCCCCTGATCATGTTGACATGGCAGAGCTACATGGCTGCGTATAAAGGAGAAAGAAAGCTGATACGCTGTCCTGAGCCCTGTATACATAGACATAGCCTTATACATCCTACAGCAAGCAGAGGACATGATCTGACAAATTGTACACGATCCTGACCCAGACCACGTCTCCTCTAAGGTGACAACCAATATGGCAGCTATTACATCTTCATCAGGAGAGCTCATGTGAGGCAAACCCATTTCACCACCTAGTTTTGGTGATACTCTTGGGTATAACTTGGTTGGTGCCTGACCTGATCTTGTCTTGTTCTTGTCTCACAGACTGGGGAGTTTTCTGCTCGATTCCTCTTGAAGCTTCCGGTGGACTTCAGTAACATCCCCATCTACCTGCTGAAGGTGAGTGTTTGTTCATGTGTGTGATGTGCAACTGATGCTTAGTGCAAGCGTGATGATGTGTTGGGCTCAACAAGTGGGGGAGGATTGTGGGTGCAACATCATGCTCCAAAATTACATTGACACCTCATAGGGGTTCCAAACATATACTACACAGTGTGACAATACACCAGCGGCTCAGGCTGTTTGATAAATGTCACACTTCTATACACAGTCTAGCTGTAAAGTTTACTGTCGTTAAATTTTTTTTGCAGAAATCAATAGTACAGGCTATTTTAAGAAACTTTGTATTTGGGTTTATTAGCCGAAAAATGCATTTTTATCATGAAAAAGCAGTTTGAAGCTCTCCCCTGTCTTCATGGTTCTCTTATGGAGAAGGGAGGAGTGGAGAGAGATGAGGCACCAAAACAGGTCAACAAACAATTAATTTACAGCTACATCACTGGGCTATCTCCTCTGAAGTCAGCACTGACCTCTCTGACCTCTGAATAGAGGCTTCCCATAGCTCTCGCTGTGTAATCCTATGCTCTCTGCTCTCTGCTGCCGACTAATCTTCCCCCTCCCCTCTCCATAGGTTACACAGGGCTCGACTGATGTAAAAGAGTCAAGATTTCCTGATAATGAGCAGTCAATGAGAGAGAGGAAGGTGGTGGGGGGGGGGGGGACCTGGCGAAAGTCTTTTTGAATGCAGATAATGGCATATTTGCCTAATAAACCCAATTACAAAGTTACTTAAAATCGCCTGTACTATTGATTTCTGCAAAAAAATAAAAAATACAACAGTGACACTTTAAGAGCATGATGATGTAATTAAAGTGAATGTACTGTCAGGTACATCATGTTAAGATTTTTACATCAATAGACCTGCCACTGGTGCTGGAATGCCGCAGCTGCGATCCTTTTTTTGAACAGCGGCCTTGTTCCCACACACAGCGCCAGTCTATTCCTGGGCACCGCCCCTGCCTTAAGCAGTGGATGCAGGCCTTCCCTCCCCCAGTGTGACAAACCCCCTTCCCTCTGTGATGCTGCTCCATTGGTTCTATTGGAGCTGCGTCACAGAGGGGAAGGCAGGCCTGCCTTCAGTGCTTCATGCCAGGCCAGGACCTGGGAATAGACCGGCACTGTGCATGGGAACTAGGCCGCTGGTCAAAAAAATGCCACACCCACTTGTCAAACAACCACCACAAGTGTCTAACAAATAAATCTGGTATCTGGCCTCTACTCCTTATAGAATGAAAATCTAATAAATCTGCGGTGTACATAGATCATAACTTGACCACTTTCACATCTCATCCACTTTGCTGCTACAGTAAAGGCTGCAGGTGTTCAGCATCATAGAACACTATATAGTCACTGCGTAGCAATACTGTATGGTGGTATTGCTGGTTGATAGTGTGTATTATGTAATGGAGGTTACTATGCACTGTACTCATACAGTAGAAATATTACTTATGTGTTGTATGGTGGCGTTAAATCACTATGTGGTGGTTTTTATTTGTGACTGTATGTGACTTCATTGTTCATTTAGGGTCCTGTAAAGCCCCCATTACACAGGGCGACTGTGAGGAGCACAGTCAGGGCGACTATAAGGAGTTTTGCTCCTCGTTCCTTGCTCGCTGCCGCCGCTATAACACTTGGCGGCATCGAGCGGGTAAGTGCAGGAGGGGGCACGGGGAGGTGCGAAGGGGCTGCCTGGATGATCGCTAGATCGCCCGGGCGGCCCATAGGGGATAGCGGCGGTCTGCTGCTGCCGCTCCTATTTCACAGAGCGATGGCAGCAGATCGCTGCTATCATTGTTGTTTGTCTTTCAACATGTTCAAAGACAAACGACCGCAACGATCGGCCGATATCGTTCTTGTCGGCTGATTGTTGCCTTCTACGGCTGATAATCGTTACATGTAATAGGGCCTTTAGGCGAAGTGATCTACAGGATGAAGCGTGTGCAAACCTGTCAGGTCAGTGCTTTCTTCCTCCTCATTCCATGCTGCCTTGACAATCTTTAGATAGTATTATATAGTACTGTGTGGTAATATTATTGGATCACTGCCTGGCTGTAGTATATGGTGACTGTATAGAGGTATAATTTCAGTGTATAGTCACTGTGGTGGTAATGTTTAGTCACTGTATAATGCTATTACATTACTATATGGCTGCATTATTTTGTGGCGTTATGATGTTATTGTGTAGTCTTTCTATAAGAATATTAGTTAAGCATAGTATCGTTATATTACCTGTATGATAGGCAGTATTAATTGGTCACTGTGTGACTGTATTAGTTTGTTTAGCATAGTATAGTTATAGTACCTGTACGCAGATGGCGGTATTATATAGTCACTGTTTGACACTGATAGAATGCTGTAGTATGCCAGTCTGTTTAGTGGACAGCTTTTACATCATGTGTGGTACGGAACAGTACAGAACGTCAGGCTATCACATTAGTTGTGAGTCCTTTAGCCGGAACCCCCATGAGTTCACTTTGATTTAAAGCTGTGGAGATTTCCTTCCTCTTGGTGCCAGTGACACAACTTCCTTCTCCTAACCTGAGTGACATATCAGAAGATACAAAAAGGTGTGCAATCCCTTTAAATCCCTGTTCTTCCGCTTGACAGCCCTTAGGCTTTCTTATAAAACCTGCAGTGAAATCTCTGGAATAAGACAGACATGTGTGAGCGGTGGTGACCCGGAGCTTGGCAGCGTCACGTGGCACTAGCCGGCTATACATGAGTGCAGTGATGGATCTGGTGTGTATCTTCGCCGCAGGCACATCCCTGGGATTTCCTATCAGGACCAGTTCTGGCAGCTTACACATCTGGCCCAGATCCTGCCGATCGCTGAGTGGAAACCGGTGCACGTGACTCATCTCCTCTATCTGTGCTCTGGGACCAGACTCCTCTCTCCTCTCTTTTTGGGACTCTTTTTTGTTTGGGGCATTTGCCCAATTGCTTTTGTCTAGACATCATGCTAAAGGCAAATGAGTTCCTCCTGTTTCTTGCTCAGTCTCTCGGTGTAACAGCAGGATCTTCTCTTGTCTGTTTCCTGTCTTCCTCCCAGCACTGTTAAAGTCATCCTGGTGCTGTATCTGAGACTTTCTGGCACATAACCGGGGGGGGGGGGGTGTAAGATACACAGCAGATTCTCTTGTTATAAGATGCAGGGTAGTCGAATCCTCTACATATATAAGGCATTGGGACCTGCACCTATATGGGACCCATATGGTCCGCCTATATGTGCGGCTATGTCCATTCACTTTTGAGGGAAATATGGAAAAAGGCAGGTAGGTCTGGGGCCTCTGTTCTTGCCACAGATGCAAACCTGTCATCATTTTATTCTGCCTGACCTCGAGGATAATCCCAAGTGGCTTCTCCTCACCAGCCTTTGTTGATGGATGCTTTCTTATGAATGGATAGGCTGTATTCTAATCTAAGTGATGTCACTCCTGATCTCTACTGATGGATAGGCTGTATTCTCAGTGATGTCACCGCTGATCTCTAGTGATGGATAGACTGTATTCTCAGTGATGTCACTGCTGAGCTCTAGTGATGGATAGGCTGTATTCTAAGTAATGTCACTCCTATATTCTCACTGATATCACCGTTGATCTCTACTGATGGATAGGCTGTATTCTCAGTGATGTCACCACTAATCTCTAGTTAGTGGATATTCCTTAGGTTCAGGCTTTCTTTACCTATGTAACATAGATCTCGGTTTATCACCTTTTCTGCGGTCATAGTCTCATCTGAGGTTGGATCTGATCTTTAGGCCTCTGTATTTTTCTCCTGTGGTTATTAGTTCTTTGTTGGAGAATATAACCTGAGCGGATCAGAAGTGAAATCGCTCAGGAGTCATCTAAGGAAGCCGTATTAATTCTGTGCGGTGACATGGTAATGATGTGCGTCAAAAGTGGCTGGAAATGTGTTTGTAATGAATTCCTTGTGCTGTGCTGCCTGGCAGCGCCCGAGATCGGCTCTGCAGAGCAGAAGAGATAATTGGATGTTATTTATATGTGATTCACGGGCAAACTAGTGGCAGTGCAGACTGCTGGCAACGCCGGCCGCCCGGCAAACCTGTCACTGACTACAGGAACTGAGATGAAGAGTATCAGAACTAATGACAGAGATTTAACAGTGTTTGTTTTGCAGTTATGTTCTGTAAGTTCTTGTAATGATCCAGTCAACATGACTCAAAGTTACAGAAACCTGATGTTATTCCTACAGAAAAATGCCAGATCTGAACTTTTACCCATTACTTCTACTTTAAATTCTGCATGCTAACCCCCAGTGTAATCTGACATGTGCCATTCTCCATGGCTATGCTGAGAACCATGATGCTTTGTGGTAAATGGCAGCTTTTGTACATAATATGGGTTTCTACGATTAATGATGTCACTACTTATGACTGGTGAATGGATAGGGGGATTTTCTGAACACTTTCAGTACGCTACTACGTATGACAATGCTTTTTTCCCTGCCCTAATTCATGGTGTAAGCATCGGAACTAAGGCGTCATTCACCCAATACGTGCCACGATGACCAGAGGAGGATTGCGGCACGAATCCCCTACCAGTGCAGCCCCCCCCCCACCGCCTGGTATATTGTGCGCTCTTGTCATCACATCTGACTACTCACCTACTCCCCCATGCCGGCCGGCTTACACACGCTCCCCGGAAGTGGCCTGGACTACTCTGCCAGGAGAAGAAGGCAGCATAGTCCACGCCCCTTCTGGAGAATATGTAAGCTGGCCAGCACGGGGGAGTAGCTGCTGGACAGCGGCACGGATTATGTGAATGGCTGTATTCACTTGAATATTTCCTAAAATTGTCCGAGATCGCGGATCCGTGACCGCGGACAATTTTACGGGATATGTGAAAGCAAGCAACAAGCAGTACCTCAAAGGGTACTATTACACAAAACGATTCGGCTGATTATTACTCAGTTAATAAATACAACGATCAGCCGATGACAACGATCATCAGCTGATCGTTGACATAGGTTTGAACCTTTAATGTGGAATAGCGGTGCGTGGCCGGCGCCTGACGATATACATTACCTATCCAGGCTGCAGGACTCCTCTTGAGGTCTTCTCCCCGGGTCCCGCGTCCTCCAGCTTCAGAGCAGCCTGTCCGCGGCCAGTGATTGGCTCTGAAGCTGGAGAGCGCGGGACCCGGGGAGAGACGACCACAAGAAGAGCCCTGCAGTCTGGATAGGTAATGTATAAAGTTAAGCAAGGGCTGCAAGGACATTGGTAAGATGTCACTGCAGCCCTTGTTAACGACAATCGGGCCGTCTAATAGGCCCAGTAAATGAGCGCCGATCTAGCAGATCGGCGCTCGTTTACAGTTGTTATCAGGCCCCCCATTGGCCCTTGTAATAACATCCAAACAAATAGTATAATAACAGAGAAACGTTCTATACTGCCACACAACACTATACCATGGGTCACACCTCTCCCTGTAGGCGAGCGCTCTGGAAACTTTTTTCTGCTCAGTTCTCAGGTTGCAGCTTAGGTCCCATTCTTAGAACTATATGGGAAAATATAGATAACTAAAAAGAAAAGGTGCATATGCCTATGGTGGACAGTTGGGGCCGGGGCATGGTCACATGTCGGCCATCTTATGGACAGACTCACCACAGGGCAGGGCAGCCCAGCCTGGAGGAGGGAAGTCTGATGTCAGTACAGCATAGGGATCTGACGTCAGTACAGCATATACAGTGAGTACACTTACGGACATGGAGAGAAAGGAGCTGCTGCACCTCACACCTATGGCTGACACTGATGCCTCTCGGCTACATTTACAAACCAACGCCAGGATGTTGGTATATAATTTGATCAAACCATATTGTCTCATGTACCACGTGAAGGTCCCCTGGCTCACTTGAGTGCCTACACTAAATTAACACTGTGTCGGTCAGCGATCGCCAACCCTGCAAAGCGAGCGCAAGCAGGGAAGGGAGACCACGGAATGGCCCTGCAACCCGCTGTCACAGGAGCAATCCCCAAGGGCCCCCCCAAGCCCAGCAGGCGCCAGCGGCGAAGAAATCGGCCACCAAGCAACACACGTGAGAACAAGGTCTAACCACTTACCACTGCTCTTGCAGGTAGAATGGGAAGAATAGGAGGTATTTGCCATGTGTGCATAGATGCTTCCTGCTAATTGGGGTCACATTGGTCTTACCAGGAGGAGTGCTAGCGACTCAGAAAAGGGGAGAAAAGTAAAATACGCACATGGAGAGAGGAGCTGCTGCACCTCACTTCTATGGCGCAGGTCTCAAACCAATTTGATGTCTAATTGTCTAATTTGATCAAACCATATTGCCTCAGGTACCAAGTGCAGGTCCCCTGGCAAACAAGAGCTATTTAAAATCGTTCACCATATTACACTGAACGATAGTTATTACGATCATTACTACAATTGATTACTCCATCTGATCAATAGAGCGATGGATTACCAATGATTTTAGGCTCAACTCAAATTTTGCAATCAATGACACGTGAACGATTTTTTTTATTGTTGCCTGCATTCACATATCATTTAAATTTGAACGATATAACGATTTTTGCACAATATTCGTCCCATGTAATAGGGCCCTCACAGCAGTGTCCTATGTGATGAGCTCAGTGACACCTGCGTCCCTGGGCCCCACAGCTGGACTGGATCCATTGATCCTCCCCACCATCCACAGCTTGGATTTTGACAACTAAATGACATTGCGTGACTGGTTCCAGTTTCTTCGCCTGCTGTGGCTTGTAATCTGTATCATTACTGTATATAGGGCCATAAGATTGGATAAACCGCAAGGAATGTCGCTGAATAATTGAAGGATAGCGTCATCTCTCTGCTCTTTCATCCTTTCCTTGGCAATGGAAAGCCACATTGTCACCGCTGGACTCCTGGAATTACAAGGAAGTTACAACCAAGTGCCAGTGTCTAACTGGTACTAACTCTATGAGGCTAAAAAGTTTACATGAGCTGTCAGTTTCCCATTGTGCTACAGTACAGCTCCCTGTGTAAATAATACAATTTCTATAATACTGCTATGTACTCCTATGTATAAAAATATAACTACTATGATACTACTTCTATACACAATAATATAACTACTATAATACTGCTCCTATTTACAAGAATATAACTACTATAATACTGCTCCTATGTACAAGAATATAACTACTATAATACTGCTCCTATGTAAAAGAATATAACTACTATAATACTGCTCCTATATACAAGAATAACTACTATAATACTACTCATGTATACAAGAATATAACTACTATAATACTGCTCCTATATACAAGATTATAACTACTATAATACTACTCCTATGTACAAGAATATAACTACTATAATGCGTAAAGGTAGATAGAAAGTCCAGCACTCACCGATATCAGAGGTATGCAAGCTTGTATCTTTATTCCATCTTACGAAGTTGGCAGGGAGGGAGAGGGTGCGCGGCGTGACTCAAATGGCGACGGCCGTTTCTGGCCTCTGGGGCCTTTCGTCTAGCCGAGAGTATGCGCCGTGTAACAGGAAGGGGGTGTGATATAGGTAAAAGTAACACACGTGATCAGTGACAATATAAAATCATTCAAAGCAATAAAACATTACAGGAATACAGCCAAATCGTTTCTTTCGTTGAGGCCAAGGGGGCCAGTAGCTTCAAGACCTGCAATCCATAAAGACTCCCTTTTCAGTAGAGTCCGATGCTGGTCTGTACTGTTGCCTCTGGATTAACCCGTTCCAGACCTAAAAATTTAACGCACTTTGTGTCGCCCCCGTGTTCCTTTCGGATGTGTTCTATTAAGCGTGGTACTCCCTTTCCTGTGTGAACAGAGTACATATGCTCTTTATATCGATTCCAGAGAGGGCGTTTTGTTTTGCCACATAGAATCTTCTACATGGGCAGACCAGGGCATATACTGTGTACGTAGTTCTGCATGTGATGAAATCTTTAATGTAGCATTCTTTCCCTCCTAGATGAATATAGGAGGTACTCAACATTTGTGGGCAGTAATTACAGTGGCCGCATTTGCGGTTACCCTCGGGGAGAGATGCGTTAAGCCAGTGTGTTGTTTTCTTTTTCTTTGTGTCCTGCCTATTGTTGCTACTGAGCATATCCCCTTGTGGTTTTAGATGGTCTATGGGTAATACAAGGTTTGCGACTGGCAATATCGTGTAAGTCGGGGTCGCTCTCTAAAAGGAACCAGTGGCGGTTTATGGCTTGTCTTATAGTGTCGTTGAGTGGTGTTTTGAAAAATAAACATAAATCTTTTTTCATTCACTTTTTTACGGGAGGAGGATTGTAATAAACTGGATCTTTCTGTATCCAGAGCACGATTGAATGCTTCTTTAACCATGGGTTTTGGGTAGCCTCTGCGTGTAAGTCTCTCCTCCAAATCACCAGCCTGTTTTTTGAAACTATCAATGTCGCTATTAACCCTTCTGAGGCGCAGCATTTGGCCATATGGTATGGCTTTTTTGACAACTGGGGGTGCGAGCTGGTGAAATGTAGGAGAGAGTTACACGCAGTAGGTTTTCTATATACAGAGGTCTTGATACCATCATCTATTAATTCTACAGAGATATCTAGAAACTCGAGTGTGGGGCCACCGAACTTGGATGTAAGAACATATTTCTGTTATTACAGTTGTTGAGATATAGGACAAACTCTGAGAACAGGTTCTCATTACCACCCCATGCAATAAAGATGTCGTCCACGAACCTATAATAACCCTTTATATATGGAATAAAGGGATTATTTTCTGTGTATATAAGGTCGTGTTCAAGCTTAGCCAGGAATAAATTAGCGTACGTGCAGGAGACCGGCGTGCCCATAGCAGTGCCGATCTCCTGCCGATGCCATACATCTTCAAATTTAAACACATTGCTCCTTAAAATGAACATAAGGGCCTCCTTTACAAAGTTTCGCAGGGCCACGGGATTGCCCCCTTTTTTGAGGAACCAATCTACTGCCTCTACACCCGCATCATGTGGGATGCGGGTGTAGAGGCTCTCCACGTCTATGGAGGTAAGGGCCGTTCCAGCCTCCCAATGTATATTTTTAATTGCCCCGAGGAATTCACCAGAGTCCTTATGTACGACGAGGTGTGTTCAAGTATGGGTCTGAGGATCCATTCAATGTATTGGGATAGGCCCTCAGTAACCGAATTGATCGCTGAGACAATAGGGCGCCCAGGTGGTTTCTCCAAAGATTTGTGGATCTTGGGAGAAAATACCACCTGGGCGCCCTAGGGGAGTCGGGTATCAGTTTCTCTGCCGTCTCTCTATCCAGAGCCCCTGCAGCTACGTGTCTATTCAGAAGTGACCTGAGATCTTCTTTAACTTTCCCTGTCGGGTCTTTGCTCAGAGTAGAATAGGTGTTGGTGTCACTAAGCTGCCTTTGGGCTTCATGTGTATAGTAGGCTTTCGACATGACTACCGCTGATCCCCCTTTATCTGCCCTCTTTACTACTAGATCTGGTCTAGATCTAAGCCAGTGTAGGGCTCGCTTCTCTTTATGTGTCAGGTTACTGACTGGCTCGGGATATGTCATGCCTCCGATGACTCCACCAGAGGGGCAACGGCCGGAATACCAGGATCTACAGATCGAAATACATCTAGCTCTCGCCCTTTAGGAGGGGATACAGGAGAGGGGGCCGAAAACACCAATCGAGGAGCAAAGGACCGAGAAAGCGCAAGCAAGTCTCATGGAGGAGACACCCTACCCCCCAAATGTGATCAACATATCTGGGGTACCCATCGACCAGGACGTGGAATCACTACTGGCAAAGGGACTTAACTATGGCCTTACAGAAGGCTTTTCACCCCCGGACTTTGAGATAGATCTATTCAAGGCCATAAGGAAAATTAATCTTACCAAACACTTCGCTATCAATAAATCATCTTTGCAGCATAAGGCACCTGCCTCTAGAGGATCTATCGGGCCACTAGGATTTATCCCACCAGAGGGCTCTAATGAACAGGAGATAGCTTGCCTCCAATTGCTAATGCACGATCAGACCCCAGATACCACCGTACATGAGCCTCAACATGCACACTTCAGAGGTGGCAAAAATCTACCTTCACGCCCCAGGTCACACCGGCAGTGCCCTTGATCTTTTCCATAAATTAGTGAACCGGGACGTAAAGGCATTGACATATCCCGAGCCAGTCAGTAACCTGACACATAAAGAGAAGCGAGCCCTACACTGGCTTAGATCTAGACCAGATCTAGTAGTAAAGAGGGCAGATAAAGGGGGATCAGCGGTAGTCATGTCGAAAGCCTACTATACACATGAAGCCCAAAGGCAGCTTAGTGACACCAACACCTATTCTACTCTGAGCAAAGACCCGACAGGGAAAGTTAAAGAAGATCTCAGGTCACTTCTGAATAGACACGTAGCTGCAGGGGCTCTGGATAGAGAGACGGCAGAGAAACTGATACCCGACTCCCCTAGGGCGCCCAGGTGGTATTTTTCTCCCCAAGATCCACAAATCTTTGGAGAAACCACCTGGCGCCCTATTGTCTCAGCGATCAATTCGGTTACTGAGGGCCTATCCCAATACATTGAATGGATCCTCAGACCCATACTTGAACACACCTCGTCGTACATTAGGACTCTGGTGATTCCTCGGGGCAATTAAAAATATACATTGGGAGGCTGGAACGGCCCTTACCTCCATAGACGTGGAGAGCCTCTACACCCGCATCCCACATGATGCGGGTGTAGAGGCAGTAGATTGGTTCCTCGAAAAGGGGGCAATCCGTGGCCCTGCGAAACTTTGTAAAGGAGGCCCTTATGTTCATTTTAAGGAGCAATGTGTTTAAATTTGAAGATGTATGGCATCGGCAGGAGATCGGCACTGCTATGGGCACGCCGGTCTCCTGCACGTACGCTAATTTATTCCTGGCTAAGCTTGAACACGACCTTATATACACAGAAAATAATCCCTTTATTCCATATATAAAGGGTTATTATAGGTTCGTGGACGACATCTTTATTGCATGGGGTGGTAATGAGAACCTGTTCTCAGAGTTTGTCCTATATCTCAACAACTGTAATAACAGAAATATGTTCTTTACATCCAAGTTCGGTGGCCCCACACTCGAGTTTCTAGATATCTCTGTAGAATTAATAGATGATGGTATCAAGACCTCTGTATATAGAAAACCTACTGCGTGTAACTCTCTCCTACATTTTACCAGCTCGCACCCCCAGTTGTCAAAAAAGCCATACCATATGGCCAAATGCTGCGCCTCAGAAGGGTTAATAGCGACATTGATAGTTTCAAAAAACAGGCTGGTGATTTGGAGGAGAGACTTACACGCAGAGGCTACCCCAAACCCATGGTTAAAGAAGCATTCAATCGTGCTCTGGATACAGAAAGATCCAGTTTATTACAATCCTCCTCCCTTAAAAAAGTGAATGAAAAAAGATTTATGTTTATTTTTCAAAATTCACCACTCAACGGCACTATAAGACAAGCCATAAACCGCCACTGGTTCCTTTTAGAGAGCGACCCCGACTTACACGATATTGCCAGTCGCAAACCTTGTATTACCCATAGAAAAAACAAAACCATAGGGGATATGCTCAGTAGCAACAATAGGCAGGACACAAAGAAAAAGAAAACACACACTGGCTTAACGCATCTCTCCCCGAGGGTAACCGCAAATGCGGCCACTGTAATTACTGCCCACAAATGTTGAGTACCTCCTATATTCATCTAGGAGGGAAAGAATGCTACATTAAAGATTTCATCACATGCAGAACTACGTACACAGTATATGCCCTGGTCTGCCCATGTAGAAGATTCTATGTGGGCAAAACAAAACGCCCTCTCTGGAATCGATATAAAGAGCATATGTACTCTGTTCACACAGGAAAGGGAGTACCACGCTTAATAGAACACATCCGAAAGGAACACGGGGGCGACACAAAGTGCGTTAAATTTTTAGGTCTGGAACGGGTTAATCCCAGAGGCAACAGTACAGACCAGCATCGGACTCTACTGAAAGGGAGTCTTTATGGATTGCAGGTCTTGAAGCTACTGGCCCCCTTGGCCTCAACGAAAGAAACGATTTGGCTGTATTCCTGTAATGTTTTTTGCTTTGAATGATTTTATATTGTCACTGATCACGTGTGTTACTTTTACCTATATCACACCCCCTTCCTGTTACACGGCGCATACTCTCGGCTAGACGAAAGGCCCCAGAGGCCAGAAACGGCCGTCGCCATTTGAGTCACGCCGCGCACCCTCTCCCTCCCTGCCAACTTCGTAAGATGGAATAAAGATACAAGCTTGCATACCTCTGATATCGGTGAGTGCTGGACTTTCTATCTACCTTTACGCATGGTCTGAACTGCTCCATTTCTGCCCGCGCACCACCCATACAAGCCATTGATTCCACGGAGACCGCCCCCTCCACCTACACCTGTACTCCACACTGACTAAGGTTTGGTTTATTCATTACCCGGTTGTGCTGAGGTCTCTTGCTCCATACATACAATAACTACTATAATACTGCTCCTATATACAAGAATATAACTACTATAATACACAAACTGGAGAGAATGGAACGGCTGCACATCCCATCTATGGCTGATACTAATGGCGCTTGGCCTATATTAAAAATCAACACCAGAGTGTCTGTATATGAATTGATCAAGCCATATTGCCCCGTGTACCACCGCGCAGGTCCTCTGGTCCACACGGGTCCCTATGCTAACTCCACACCGTGACGGTCAGCGACCGCCACCCCCCACAAAGCGTGCCCGTGCAGGGAGGGAGGCCATAGAACGGCCCTGCAACCCCAATGTCACAGGACCAGACCCAAAAAGCCCCACCAAAACCCGGCCGACCAGTGTGAGGTGCAGCACTCTTTTTCTTCCCTGAACCGTATTTTGTTTCTCTCTTTTCTCCGTGTTTTGCACTCCTCCTGGTGAGACCCACATGACCGCAATTAGCAGGAGATACCTGAGTGCTCATGGTTTTAATCCCTCCTTTCTGTCCCATTCTATCCTTGATAGCTATGGTGAGTGCAATACCTTATCCAGACTTGTGCTGCTTGGGGGCAGCTTCCTCCGCCGGTGGTGCTTGCTGGGTTTTGGTGTGGCATTTTTGGGTCTGGTCCTGTGGCATGGGGGTTGCAGGGCCGTTCCATGGCCTCCCTTCCCTGACTGTGCACGCCTGCAGGGGTGGTGGTCGCTGACTGGCACAGTGGGACTTAGTGTAGGGACCCATGAGTATCAGATACCTGCACGAGGTACATGGGGCAGTGTGGCTTGATCAATTCACATACAGAATTCTGATGTTTTCTATGCAGCCGAGAGGTACTAGTATCAGCCATAGGTGTGAGGTGCAGCACTCTTTTTTCTTCCCTGAACCGCATTTTGTTTCTCTCTTTTCTCCGTGTTTTGCACTCCTCCTGGTGAGACCCACATGACCGCAATTAGCAGGAGACACCTGAGTGCTCATGGTTTTAATCCCACCTGTCTGTCCCATTCTATCCTTGATAGCTATGGTGAGTGCAATACCTTATCCAGACTTGTGCTGTTTGGGGGCAGCTTCCTCCGCCGGTGGTGCTGGCTGGGTTTTGGTGTGGCATTTTAGGGTCTGGTCCTGTGGCATGGGGGTTGCAGGGCTGTTCCATGGCCTCCCTTCCCTGACTGTGCATGCCTGCAGGGGTGGTGGTCGCTGACTGGCACAGTGTGGACTTAGTGTAGGACCCATGTGTATCAGATACCTGCACGAGGTACATGGGGCAGTGTGGCTTGATCAATTTACATACAGAATTCTGATGTTTTTTATGCAGCCGAGAGGTACTAATATCAGCCATAGGTGTGAGGTGCAGCACTCTTTTTCTTCCATGAACCGTATTTTGTTTCTCTCTTTTCTCCGTGTTTTGCACTCCTCCTGGTAAGACCCACATGACCGCAATTAGCAGGAGACACCTGAGTGCTCATGGTTTTAATCCCTCCTGTCTGTCCCATTCTATCCTTGATAGCTATGGTGAGTGCAATACCTTATCCAGCGAGAGTTACTAGTATCAGCCATAGGTGTGAGGTGCAGCACACTTTTTCTTCCCTGAACCATAACTACTATAATACTGCTCCTATATACAAAATTATAACTACTATAATACTGCTCCTATATACAAGAATATAACTACTATAATACTGCTCCTATATACAAGAATATAACTACTATAATACTACTCCTATGTACAAGAATATAACTCCTATAATACTGCTCCTATATACAAGAATATAACTACTATAATACTGCTCCTATATACAAGAATATAACTACTATAATACTGCTCCTATATACAAGAATATAACTACTATAATACTGATCCCTATATACTGTACAAGAATAAAACTACTATAATACTGCTCCTATATACAAGAATATAACTACTATAATGCAACAGCGAGAGAGAGTAGAGACTAGGGCACTCACCGATACCTCCAAGCTAATGTCTTTATTCCGATAGACACAGATCCATGGTGAGGGAGGACAAATGGAATGGCGGGCGCCTATACCCCGGAACGATGTTTCACGCCCACTCGGCGCTTCTTCCTGCCGGGAAGGTCACCTGACCTCAGGAGGGGGGTGTGTTAAATACCATCACCAAACAAAATAACAATGTGCAAACAAAAAGTGATAAACATGAAACATAATATGACGGCTGTTGTTATAATCATTTCGCTCATTGAGTCCAAGCGGGCACCGCAAGTACAAGCATATCAGGTCGGTTTCCCTATCATACCTCCTTTATTGCTAGCATTGCTGACAGTGCCGACTGTACTCTACCGCTGCATAACTACTATAATACTGCCTCCTATATACAAGAATATAACTACTATAATACTACTCCTATGTACAAGAATATAACTACTATAATACTGCCTCCTATATAAAAGAATATAACTACTATAATACTGCTCCTTTATCCAAGAATATAACTACTGTAATCTCTGGCATCTGGAATATGGACTGCAAACAGGTAGTTGTACCAATGAGACAGCTAAATCAGGCGGTGCTCCACTAAATAAAAGGAACGCAATGTGAGAGAGAGGAGAAACAGAAGCGGGCTCTTGACGGCAATGTGTGTCTTCAAATCGGTTTATTGAGGGTTCACTTCACCATGCGGGGAGGGGGGAGTGTGGAGCGGACACATCCTACAGGTAGACAAAAATATAACTACTATAATGGAGTACGGCAGATATAGCTAGCCCGCACTGCTGCCAGGAGTATCCCCTTAATCAGGTGAGCGGTTGGGCATATGGTGTGGATGAATGAAGACAATGGGGTGCTTGATGAAAAGGCAGATGTGAACAATGGTAAAGAAGAGATTCCAGCACTCACCAGTCAGCGTCTTTTAAACTTTATTCCAAATAGAACATCGCACAGGGAGGGGATGGTGGATAACTACTTTAATACTGCTCCTATATACAAGAATATAACTACTATAATACTGCTCCTATATACAAGAATATAACTACTAAAATGTGGCTCAGGGAAGAAACAGAGTGCTGCACATCACACCTATGGCTGATACTAGTGCCGCTTGGCTAAATAAAAAACACATCAGAATTTTGTGTATGAATTGATCAAGCCATACTGCCCCATGTACCTCGTGCCGGTATCTGATACACATGGGTCCCTACACTAAGTCCACACCGTGCCAGTCAGTGGCCACCAACCCCGCAGGCGTGCACAGCCAGGGAACGGGGCCATGGGACGGCCCTGCGACCCCCATGCCACAGGACCAGACCCAAAAACACCACACCAGAACCCGGCCAGCACCGCCGGCGGAGAAGGTCGCCCCCAAGCAGCACAAGTCTGGATAAGGTATTGCGCTCACCATAGCTGCAGCAAACAGAATGGGAAAAAAACAGGAGGGATTAAAACCATGTGCACTCAGGTGTCTCCTGCTAATTGCGGTCATGTGGGTCTCACCAGGAGGAGTGCAAAACACGGAGAAAAGAGAGAAACAAAATGTGGCTCAGGGAAGAAACAGAGTGCTGCACTCACACCTATGGCTGATACTAGTGCGCTTGGCTAAATAAAAAACACATCAGAATTTTGTGTATGAATTGATCAAGCCATACTGCCCCATGTACCTCGTGCCGGTATCTGATACACATGGGTCCCTACACTAAGTCCACACCGTGCCAGTCAGTGGCCACCAACCCCGCAGGCGTGCACAGCCAGGGAACGGGGCCATGGGACGGCCCTGCGACCCCCATGCCACAGGACCAGACCCAAAAACACCACACCAGAACCCGGCCAGCACCGCCGGCGGAGAAGGTCGCCCCCAGCAGCACAAGTCTGGATAAGGTATTGCGCTCACCATAGCTGCAGCAAACAGAATGGGAAAAAAACAGGAGGGATTAAAACCATGTGCACTCAGGTGTCTCCTGCTAATTGCGGTCATGTGGGTCTCACCAGGAGGAGTGCAATACACGGAGAAAAGAGAGAAACAAAATGCGGGTTCAGGGAAGAAACAGAGTGCTGCACCTCACACCTATGGCTGATACTAGTGCCGCTTGGCTAAATAAAAAAACACATCAGAATTTTGTGTATGAATTGATCAAGCCATACTGCCCCATGTACCTCGTGCCGGTATCTGATACACATGGGGTCCCTACACTAAGTCCACACCGTGCCAGTCAGTGGCCACCAACCCCGCAGGCGTGCACAGCCAGGGAACGGGGGCCATGGGACGGCCCTGCGACCCCCATGCCACAGGACCAGACCCAAAACACCACACCAGAACCCGGCCAGCACCGCCGGCGGAGAAGGTCGCCCCCAAGCAGCACAAGTCTGGATAAGGTATTGCGCTCACCATAGCTGCAGCAAACAGAATGGGAAAAAAACGAGGGATTAAAACCATGTGCACTCAGGTGTCTCCTGCTAATTGCGGTCATGTGGGTCTCACCAGGAGGAGTGCAAAAACACGGAGAAAGAGAGAAACAAAATGTGGCTCAGGGAAGAAACAGAGTGCTGCACATCACCCTATGGCTGATACTAGTGCCGCTTGGCTAAATAAAAAACACATCAGAATTTTGTGTATGAATTGATCAAGCCATACTGCCCCATGTACCTCGTGCCGGTATCTGATACACATGGGTCCCTACACTAAGTCCACACCCGTGCCAGTCAGTGGCCACCAACCCCGCAGGCGTGCACAGCCAGGGAACGGGGGCCATGGGACGGCCCTGCGACCCCCATGCCACAGGACCAGACCCAAAACACCACACCAGAACCCGGCCAGCACCGCCGGCGGAGAAGGTCGCCCCCAAGCAGCACAAGTCTGGATAAGGTATTGCGCTCACCATAGCTGCAGCAAAACAGAATGGGAAAAAAATACAAGAATATAACTACTATAATACTGCTCCCTATATACAAGAATATAACTACTATAATACTGCTCCTATATACAAGAATATAACTACTATAATACTGCTCCTATATACAAGAATATAACTACTATAATACTGCTCCTATAATCAAGAATATAACTACTATAATACTGCTCCTATAATCAAGAATATAACTACTATAATACTGTTCCTATATACAAGAATATAACTACTATAATACTGCTCCTATATACAAGAATATAACTACTATAATACTGCTCCTATATACAAGAATATAACTACTATATTACTGCTCCTATGTACATAATATAACTACTATAATACTGTTCCTATATACAAGAATATAACTACTATAATACTGCTCCTATATACAAGACTATAACTACTACGGTATAATAGTGCCCCTATCTACAAGAAAAGAAGTGACATTGATACCTATAGGGGGCAGTACTATGTTAGATATCTTCTAGAAGAAGTGGTGTACACAGTCCTTATCTTTTAGTCTTCAGTCACTGTGGGTCTTTGTTATGATTTATAGTCGAGCTGATTTGCTTTTTAATGTAACTTTTTCACCTTTCTGGATACATAATAAGAGTACACACGACTTTCGGACTCTTGCCCATTGTTTGTTTCCCACCATTCATCTTCCTGAAGCACTCTCTGCCATTTGAGTACATCTGGTACACTGTGAGGGGGATGAGGAGCGCTCGGTGTTGATCTCATGGTTATAGTGAAGTATTAGTATCCCGCATTGTTTGAGTAACCCGTCCGGGGCGGCCGCTCATTTGCTGACTTGCGGCGCTCGGTAATTGTCTCAGTATGTGCGGCTTTATTACCAGGGTAAACATCAATGTCTCCTCTCTGCAGTCACTATTGTTTACAGACTTGAAAAGAAGTGGCGGTATAATAACCCTTTCATAGTGAACTTTTGACATGCTTGAGGCGTGATAATGCACCGCCTGTGTCATACAGTGCAGTGGCCTGTAGTTACCTACTATCAGATGGAAATAGAAACCTAGAAGATTGTCGGCAGAAAAAGACCACTGGGTCAGTCTAGTCTGCCCGTAAGTTAGGGGTCTCACCATTACTGAACATGGAAGTTTATGTAAAAAACTGGGTAGTCCCTTTTAAGCTTTATTTTTAGTGATGTCACCGCTGATCTCTAGTGAATTGCTGCCTTTTTTATTGATGTCACTGCTGATCTCTAGTGATGGATAGGCTGTATTCTCAGTGATGTCACTGCTGATCTCTAGTGATGGATAGGCTGTATTCTCAGTGATGTCACCGCTGCTGATCTCTAGTGATGGATAGGCTGTATTCTCAGTGATGTCCCTGCTGATCTCTACTGATGGATAGGCTGTATTCTCAGTGATGTCACCACTGATCTCTAGTGATGGATAGGCTGTATTCTCAGTGATGTCACCGCTGATCTCTAGTGGTGGATAGGCTGTATTCTCAGTGATGTCACCACTAATCTCTAGTGATGGATAGGCTGTATTCTCAGTAATGTCACTGCTGATCTCCAGTGATGGATACGCTGTATTCTCAGTGATGTCACCGCTGATCTCGAGTGATGGATTGGCTGTATTCTCAGTGATGTCACCGCTGATCTCTAGTGGTGGATAGGCTGTATTCTCAGTGATGTCACCGCTGATCTCGAGTGGTGGATAGGCTGTATTCTCAGTGATGTCACCGCTGATCTCTAGTGATGGATAGGCTGTATTCTCAGTGATGTCACTGCTGATCTCCAGTGATGGATAGGCTGTATTCTTAGTGATGTCACTGCTGATCTCCAGTGATGGACACTTACCACCAGCTTAATTAAAAAAAAATATGGAGAAAATTCATTGTGAACATGAATTCACAGTGATCGTTTCAGAACTGTATAAAAGCCCCTAACCTCTGATAATGTGTTCACTGTCCTCGTCCCCGCTCAGGTAAGTGTCTGTGTCTCCTGCTGATCAGGTGATGTGAGACAGAAAGCAGACATTGTGTAACCGGAGGAATATCTGATCTGAAAGGCTCCCAAAATTCCCCTTCCCCTTGTTGCTTATAGGAAACCTATCCTCATCATACATACTGTTACTTCCTCCTCATGTCTCTGTTTGGGTAAATGAAGCTTAGCAGCCTGGGTGGTAAAGATGACATCACGTCGCTATTTCACAGGGCTGTAATATTTGCTGATCATCGCATTTCACTATAATTTCCCAGGTGGTTTAAGGGGAACAACCATTAATGGATATTCAGATCTGAAATGTTTCTGTTATAGTTTCTTGCAGTGATATCTTTCTCATTAGTTTGTATTTAGTGATGTCACAGATCTGGTAAATGAATAGGCTGAGTGATGTCACTGCTGGTGAATGGATAGGTTACATCCATAGGTATTTCCATCACTGATCTTATAAAATTATTCTCAGTGATGTCACCGCTGATCTCTAGTGGTGGATAGGCTGTATTCTCAGTGATGTCACTGATCTCTAGTGATGGATAGGCTGTATTCTCAGTGATGTCACCGCTGATCTCTAGTGATGGATATGCTGTATTCTCAGTGATGTCACCTCTGATCTCTAGTGGTGGATAGACTGTATTCTCAGTAATGTCTCTGATCTCTAGTGATGGATAGGCTGTATTCTCAGTGATGTCACTGCTGTTCTCTAGTGATGGATAGGCTATATTCTCAGTGATGTCACTGCTGATCTCTAGTGGTGGATAGGCTATATTCTCAGTGATATCACTGCTGATCTCTAGTGATGGATAGGCTATATTCTCAGTGATATCATGCTGATCTCTAGTGATGGATAGGCTGTATTCTCAGTGATGTCACTGATCTCTAGTGATGGATAGGCTGTATTCTCAGTCATATCATCACTGATCTCTAGTGATGGATAGGCTATATTCTCAGTGATGTCACCTGCTGATCTCTAGTGGTGGATAGGCTATATTCTCAGTGATATCACTGCTGATCTCTAGTGATGGATAGGCTATATTCTCAGTGATGTCACTGATCTCTAGTGATGGATAGGCTGTATTCTCAGTGACGTCATCGCTGATCTCTAGTGATGGATAGGCTGTATTCAAGATACATCTCCTGTACAGATACATTTGCACTTCACACATTTGATAACTAAGTCCGTCTTTATGTCACGTGGCAGAATATACCAGCATCCCCAAGGTATCTCCACTGACCTTGGCTCTCAATGACATCATGGCGGCTCCATTCTCAGGCTGAGATACGTACATAGCCCCGCCTTATGTAACTTTTGTAATGTACACAGGTATATTTATCCAGGCTCCACTGATAAGCTTAGTGGAATTTTCCATTAATATCCTATAGGGAACGATTGTGTGTAGTAATAAAACACAAGGTCTGCTATCAGATAGAGAAATCCCCTTGATTCATTTCCTATAAGTTAACAGAGTCTTTTCTCTCCACCATTTGGTCTTTTTCTTTCTACCATATTGTTCTGTACATCAATAAATCATACATTTACTTTTCAGGGTATTCACCATAAAGCCCCTCTGCTCACTCTGTGGACATTCTCTTGACTATCCCAGATGTCGGACTCCAAACCATCAGTTCTTTATCTCCTTTCCTGTGGATAAAGTCTATGTATTAATCTTAGGATAACCCATTTTAAGCGGCCATATACATTGCATGACTAGCTTCCTAACCTAGTGATTTAGGCAGGATTGGTCAACCATGTAATAGAAAATGCAATACCACTCACAACCTGAGGACAGGGGTGGCGCTGTTTCTTGAAGAATGCAACTTTACTGAACAATGTTTCTTTGCTGAAGATCCCAAAGTGTGAACAATGGTGTAGATTCCCATTGAATACGAATAATTTGGGCACTTTTCCTAGGGTTCCCATGTTTCCCACCGCCTCCCATGACCTAATATTTTGTTAAAAAATTGTATCTTATGTCCTCAAAGAAAGCTGAAGAGTTCATTGTTTTCTGAAGGATTTTCTCAGGTTTCAGTAGAGGCAGAGCAAACACTCGGCTCCGGCCGTCCTTACAGATTACAGGGTGGGTCCCGGAGATGCCTGTCCCGACACGAGGAATATTATTCAAGAGACATAACCCCAGAGAGATCCATTAAATGTATCAATGATTGACTGTGGAGGCTGCTACAAGGCGGTCACGTCTGGGAGCTCCTGACTAACTTGTCTCTGCGTATTGCGGAGCAGGGTTTAAGGTTTTTATAAAGGGTACTTCCACCGAAAAAAAATTTCTGAACAACTGGTGTCAGAAAGGTATACAGATTTGTACATTACTTTTAAAAATCTCCAGTCTTCCAGTACTTCTCAGCAGCTATATGCCCTGCAGGAAGTGGTGTATTCTTTCCAGTCTGGCACACTGCTTTCTGCTGCCACCTCTGTCCATGTCAGGAACTCTCCAGAGCTGGAGAGGTTTTCTATGGGGATTTGCTACTGCTCTGGACAGTTCCTGACATGGACAGAGGTGGCAGCAGAGAGCACTGTGTCAGACTGGAAAGAATACACCACTTCCTGCAGGGCATACAGTAGCTGAAGACTGGAAGACTGGAGATTTTTATATAGAAGTAATTTACAAATCTGTATAGTAAGTATATCTGTAAGTGAATGGGGTTCAGTGTATGACTAAACCAGAAGTGCATCAGTAGAAACCCATGTGAACAGCGTGCTATTCCCCTCTTCTATCCCCCTGGAAAAAGGGTTAACTGGTAGCAACACTTAAGCACAGGGTTTATCGCTGCACTTTGCTCATGTGCTGCACATAAAAATCTGCTCCTATCAGTCAGATACAATCACAGAGCAGATTATTATCCCGCCGTTGCCGCTGTCCTCAGATGACAGACAACTGGAGACAAGCTCCTCCCAGTGTCTTAAAGGAGCCGAACGGAAGAAAATGCGAGAGAGACAGTTTAAAGGACAATCACTCCACTTTTCCCTGATCATGGGATATCCTCCACATCAGCTGTGATTTGTGGGGAACCTGGCAGTTTGGTTCCCTGCAGCGCCACCACAGGTGAAATGGAGCATTACACGTGCCCATTGACATCACTGCCTGTGTAATACTACAGGATAGGTCCTACATAGAAACAGATGATCTCTGCAACTTCTCTCCACTCTGACCTATGGATGAGGATCCTGAACAGAGGACCCCTAATAGGTTGTATGACATTGGGTCTTCTCACCTGGACTGCCCCTTTTATTGTATGTTGTAGACTTCGTTTTAATTTCTTACTGTAGGAAACTGCAGGTGTAAGCACTACTGCACTACTGAGAGAAGATGCACTACTAGGAGAGGCTGATGACTTTGTGCCTTTCTGAATTCTGTAACATACGGTGTTTTCATGAGGGGGGCGTTTGAAGATCCAGAAGCATGATTTCGGGGATATCCAGCCTGTTTCTAGCTAAGGTCCTTATTCTGACATTTCTACGGATCAGGGATTTCAGGGGCTTTGTGCCTCTTCACTGTTTACTTGTGCTGGTCCATGTGTTCCCCTACTGTCCCTAGTGACAGTGCAAGGTACTGCAGCCTTTTACTTGAATGGGACCTGCCCACTTAGACAGCTAATGTGAAGTGAGTCAGGTGCTGCTCACCCTCAAATCTAATATCGATAGCCTATCTTGAGGGTAGGCCATAGGTTTTTGTAGGGTAGATGACTCCTTCAAAGTGTTTTGGCATGTCGTCCAGATTGCATTGGGTCCTGAGATCTGCCATGATCTGGTAAGTTGCGCAGTCACGAGCTTCCAAGTCAGATATGGTGTCCAGCCGGGAATTGAAGCTTGTGGCCACATGCTTTCTCTGGTTATAACACTCAGGACTGGGACACATCATGTGCACATATCACAAGTTTAGACTGCACTGGGTTTAAGACCTCTCAAATGACTTTAACTTAAGACCCTATTACACAGAACGATTATCGTCCGTATTCGGCTGATCGTTGTAGTCATTTGTCTTTCAAATTGTTGAAAGACAAACGACTCATACAGCAACGATCTGCTGCCGTCGCTCAATGGATTAGGGGCAGCGGCAGCAGACCGCTGCTATATGCTATGGGCTGCCCGGATGATCAAGCGATCACCCAGGCAGCCCGCAGCTCCCTGTGAACCCCAGCCCCCCCCCACACACAGGCTTCGTAGTCGCCCCGTGGAATGGGGGCTTTAGAAGAGTTGTTGTCTTGACGGATGTGCAGGTGGGGGGTCCTATATGAACCTGTTCTCGGTGTTCCCCACAATCACAGCTAAGCTAATGTGCAAATGCAGCAGTGCTGAACTTACTATCTAGCTTGTGTCCACTCAGATGGGGTCGATGGGAGTCACAGATAATACTCCATCAGCTCTAGTACATCCGTCATCACTGAGAAGGTTACCAACTTGATGTTTTCAGCTTCAATTTCTCTATCAAAGGAGCCACAAGCAGTCAGGGTTAAAGCCAAGGGGATGGCAGAGGGACACTGAGGGACACAAGGCACTGGAGTGACACTGAGCATCCCTCTGCCATCATCCTCTCCTGCAGCCACAGCCCGCACAGCTCTGGGAGTCTGGTCGTGACATCATCATGTTATCCAGAAAGTGAAGCCTTGATGCAGTAGTAAGTGCAGGGAAAGAAGCATTTCCCATAATAAGTGTATATTGGGGATTTGTATAACTAAAAATTTTCTTTAGACTTCTCCTTTAATCACTTTTTTTTTTTTGCTACATTTTGTATAAAAGTGACAAGATGACAAAACCCCCCATAAGTCCTGATGTAAGGATGTCCCATAGAGCGAGAACACCTGTGACCTATAACAGTGAGGAAATCCTGAAAACCTGACCCAGGGCATCCCCTCTTTCCATCTGGCCTGTCCCACCGTCATCCATGGCGAGCCCCGTCAGGTAGCGTAACTCCACATAACCCCATCCAAGCTGTAACCACAAACCGACGCGCTGCCAAGTCTAAATATAGAGAAGGTGGGAATGTGTCAGGACTCTAATAAGTAAATAAATCCTCCGCCCGGTTTGGCCGCACACTTGTTTTTAATGCTGAGAATGTTGAAATATCACCCAGCGCGCTGTTTATTGCTATTTCAGCAAATGTCCCTCCCCCACGCAGTCACTTTACCACTAGCTCATATGCCAGTGTGTATACAGCCCAGACATCACTCCTTAAGGGAACCATTCACCCCGTGGCCCCCGGCAGAAACTGACATACAGTGACAGAAAGGTCATATACTTACCACATCGCTCCCAGTCCCGTCCCGGATCCTGTTGTTGATACTGAGAAATTGCCGATTCTTCTTCTCCCGCCCATTATGGTAATGAGCTGAGATGAGTCCAACGTCCATAGGAAACGACGGACGAGTCCAACTTATTCATGAGGTCCTCTTCTCGTCGCCGCCCATCCACGCCTCCTGGAACTTGATTGACGTCTTCAGTCTTCTGACGAATTCCCGCGCAGGCGCCGCTGCGATGGTCTTGTCACCTCTTCTCGCGCCTGCGCGGTAAACAGGATACGTGTTCGAGACAATCGGCGCACGCACAGTAAACAGTGAGGCTGCGGAGCGGCTTCAATTGTGAACTGCGCATGCGCCGAAAACAACTGTCACGGCGCCTGCGCGGGATCCGGCGAAAAGAAAGAAGACGAAGAAGAAGAGGACCCGGCGTCAATCAAGTGTCGGAGGCGGGAGAAGGCTGGACTTCGGACCCGGCGGCGCTCATTACCATAATGGGCACGAGAAGAAGAATCGGCGATTTCTCCGTGTCAACACGGTCCGGGACGGCATCGGGAGCGATGTGGTAAGTATATTGACCTTTATGTCAGTTTCTGCCGGGCCACGGGGTGAATGGTTCCCTTTAAAGGAGTAGTCCAAGTCATAATCAGCTTTCAGGTACCAGTCCCACCTCTGCGAATGAGGGTCGCCTCAGATCACACAGGACATGGCAGCTTGCAGTGTGTTGCACCCGTGAGACCAGTCAGAACCCAAGTAACCCCTGTCCACCCCCAAAAGTGTCTAGAGTGGGCATCAGAATGCAGTATAGAGCAACGGAGGAAGGCATCTGGTCTGATGGATCATGTTCTCTATCACAGTGATTTTCAACCTTTTTTGAGCCGCGGCACACTTTTTATACTTAAAAAATCCCGGGGCACACCACCAACCAAAATGGCACAAAATAACACTAAAACAGTACATATTATACATAGTTAATAATATAGATTCTAAATGTATTTATACTCACTCAGTGTGAAACCTGGGCCTGTTTTCTTCTCCCCCTGTGCTTCTCTCCTGTGCTTCTCTCCACCATACTTCTCCCCGCTACTTCTCTCCTGTGCTTCTCTCCACCATACTTTTCCCCCCTACTTCTCTCCTGTGCTTCTCTCCACCATACTTCTCCCCCCTACTTCTCTCCTGTGCTTCTCTCCACCATACTTCTCCCCCTACTTCTCTCCTGTGCTTCTCTCCACCATACTTCTCCCCCCTACTTCTCTCCTGTGCTTCTCTCCCCCCTGCTTCTCTCCCCCCTGCTTCTCTCCTGTGCTTCTCTCCACCATACTTCTCCCCCCTGCTTCTCCTGTGCTTCTCTCCCCCCTGCTTCTCTCCACCATACTTCTAGCCCCTGCTTCTCTCCCCCATTGTTTTCTCCTGTTTCACAGGGGCACCATAGTTTGGGGAGCTTTCCCCGCGGCACACCTGACCATGTGTCGCGGCACACTAGTTGAAAATCACTGCTCTATCATGTGGCCTGGGGATGGGATGGCATCAGGATGCACTATGGAAAGAAAACAAAATGGCAACCGTGATGGAAACCTTGTATCCTGGCATGTCAATCCAGTTGATCTTCTGTGAGATATGCTGGAAAAACAAGTCCCATCCATGTAGGCCGCACCTCACACCTTACAAGTTCTGCTGCTGGTTAGTGTACAGCGAACTTCAGAAAAGTGTCCATGTTGAACCTCAATGCTTAGCATTCAACTCCCGGCATCTGGAGAAGTTGGATGCTGCTCTAGGGAGTTCTAGAAAACATGGATACAGCCTATGGTCTCCTGGCAGCCTTAGGGCAGCATCCAACTTCTTCAGATGCCGAGAGTTAAAGGGGTACTCCGGCGAAAATCTTTTCCCCAGTAATTGAAACACATTACAAAGTTTTATAATTTTGTAATATGCTTCAATCACCTATCTTTTCCCCCCTCAACCCGCCACCAGGAAGTGAAGTAAACTCATTCTTACCTAATGACTGTTGTCACCAGGCTGCTCTGTGGCAGCCATTTTGTGACAATGATGTCATCAAGAGGGAGGCGGGTCTAAACCCTGTTAGGCCAGCCTCCCTTTGTCGGATGGCTCAGGTTGCTTAGGTCTGATTGGCTGAGCAAGCTGTAAGCCATCTAACAGTTCTACAGAGTCATAGACATCACAGGAGACAAAGTGCATCATGGGAAAGCCCAAACCAGGAAGTGAAAAAAAAAAAGAAGCCACCAACCGGAGCTTTAGTTCAGGTTTTTTTTTTTTTTTTTTTTTTAATCAGCGCCGGAGTTTTCCTTTAATTGCCAAGCTGTCATATATGGGGATTGGGGTGGCGGGGGATTTGGTGGACACACCACAGCTAGGGGAGTTCTGGGCCCAAGGAGGACAAATAACAACCAATCACAGCTCAGCTTTTATGGACTGTGATATCAGACCGCACTGTGTAATACTACATCACTCCTATGGTGGCGCATCAGGGAGACTGCCAGGTTTCCCCACAAATTACAGATGATCGCTGAAGATCACAGCATGGGGGTTTGCGGGAGGTGGACTCTTTTTGATCATTTTATATTTAAAGGGGTTATCCAGCGAAAAAACTTTTTCTTTCATATCAACTTGTTTTAGAATTTTATATAGATTTTTCATTTACTTCTATTTAAAAATCTTAAGCCTTTACATACTTATTAGCTGCTGTATGTCCTGTAGGAAGTGGTGTTTTCTTTCCAGTCTGACACAGTGCTCTCTGCTGCCACCTCTGTCCAAGTCAGAGACTGTTTGAAGTAGTGGCAAATCTCCATAGAAAACCTCTCTTGCTCTGGACAGTTCCTGTCTCTCAGACAGAGGTGGCAGCAGAGTTCACAGTGTCAGACTGAAAAGAAAACACCACTTCCTGCAGGACATACAGCAGCTAATAAGTATGGGAAGACTTGAGATTTTTAAATAGAAGTAAATTGAAAATCTGTATAACTTTCTGAAACCATTAATTTAAAAGAAAAAGATTTTTGCCAGAGTACCCCTTTAAGGGATCTTCCAAGAAACAGTGATTGTCCAGTGTGGTGACTCCTCTAAAGGTGTAAAGTCTTTTGTATGTGTCAGCCCTGCAGCAGTGTGAGCTGTGGTGTTATGTCAGTGTGTATACAGGATTTGGTCAGTCCACACTCGGGGTCCTCATCCCGCTGACGGTCATGCTCTTTTGTGTCAGGGATGGATTTAGAGCTATTGTGACTGTGTGGAGCAGATGTTTTAGCTCTATGCCCGGGAGCAGGCGCCGCTGTCAGTAATCCCCGCTTCCAGTAAGTGAGGAGCAATCTTCCAGTAGGTGGGATTTTGTCCTGTGACCTGCGCTGCACAATATACAGGTCACCAGGGGTTCACTCACTTTGTGGGGCTTTATCGTATACAACACCCCATAGATATGAGACAAATATAAGATGGATAGATAGATAGATAGAAGATCGATAGATAGATAGATGAGTCAAATCATCATATCTTTTCTTTTGCCTTTATTTAGCAGTCACCAGAACACAGTGCGCAGCTTTAGATGTGACTGGAGTAGATGACCTGATGTTTTTGGACTTCTATCCTCCTCAGTGATATTTCCCTGTACATTACAGCGGCTGTGTGGGATTAGCCAGTTATGCAGCGTCTGTCTGGCCGGCACTGCTGGGAATGTGCGGATGCATTCCACAAGCCCACCATATCGCATCAGCAGTCATATACATCCTATACCTGCCTGTCTTTGCCGTCATAATTTCCTGGCATTGACGTTGTCGTCTTCAGCAAGTGGCATATGTTCCAGGATTTATGTCAAATGGTTTGACAGCATCTCCTCTGACGCAGGATCTGTCACCAGTTGTCTCTTGATTTCTTACACGTAAAGGCTATGGACACCATTGCAATTAAATTTTTTTTTTCTACTTTTTATTTGCTTCCTAAATAACTTTACATGTAGGACTTTATATATTTTTTATATATATATATATATATATATATATATATATATATATATATATATATTGTGACAATCTGGGGGTTACTCACTTGCTGGGATCGCCATCTCCTGGGCCTGAGACGGTTGGCACATCACAAATTGCAGTCCAGTCAGCGCTGTATGCTTTATACTGACCTCAGTCAGCTTTATTTATCAGTTCAAAGAAAACACAAGACATAGGCAACACTGCCAATAAAATAAAGCCTAGGCCGTCTAGCCACTGACTAACACCACAGCTTCCCTAGCTGTCACTTATGAGCCTAATGCTCAATATCACCAGCTCCACTGGTCTCACCCAGACTTGTCTGCAGCTCCCACAGGCCTAGCACTGCCTGTGTTCTCCCACCCTGGGAGTCTTCACCTGGGAGCCATCACCTGAAAAGCTCTGGAGTCTCTAATAGAGCTCCACCAGGTGGTTTCAGAGCCTAATTAGCTCTAGGGCTGGAGTGGAGTATCTGGACCAGGAGCTCCACCTTAACTCCAATTCCCACTCCAGAGGCATAGAACTGCCTCTTACAGCCCCACCATGCCACACAATATATATATAATATATATATATATATATATAATTATTTTTTTTTTTTTTAATTATTATTATTTATTTTTTTTTTACTGTTGTAGAAAATGTGTAACACCTTAACATAGCTGCTCCTAGCCGTCTCTCTCTGCTGTACCGCTCCCTTCTCTTATTGTTAGAGGTAGCAGCGGGGGGGGGGGGGGGGATATACAAAGCAGATCAGCAAATGAAAAGGGAAATGCATCCAAGTTATCAGGGAGGGCAGATCACAAAGTCTATAGATTAGGGAGGAAAGCTCAGATAAGTGTAGATAGAGGAGGGCACCTACATAAGACTCTGTGGAGGAGAGGGGAGGGTCCGTAGACCCCGCAGCACCATTACACACTGATTTCTATAGGAGAGTGTTATAGGCATGCTCTGTGACCTGTGAGGTAAGCTGTGCCTGTCAACAGCTGACCTCTATGCAAGAGTGTTGGAGGTGTGCTATATGAGTTACTCTAATTACCTGTTGTCAATAATGGATCCTGTGTTATCTATCCACAGCTTTATAATTGAGATATTACTTTAATTGTAATCCAGATGCGATTTAAGCAGTGGTTGAAAAAGGTCTCATTGACAGAGCTGAAACGTTGCACTGTTGTTTCATGAGCAAATAAAAACCCGCTACCTTTTTTTCACCATTCTTTGGATGGATGGATGGATGGATATGTGAGATAGATAGTCGTATATGTGAGATAGGAGATAGATAGATAGATATATAGATAGACAGGTATATAAAATAACAGACATGATGCATTCTGTGTGACGTTCTGTATCTTTCCCTCCTCAGGACGCTAATGAAGATCCTGGAGAGGATGTGGCGTTGTTGTCTGTTAGCTTTGAAGATGCAGAAGCGACACAAGTGTTTCCTAAACTCTACCTGTCCCCCCGAGTAGAACAGTAAGTGCATCCAACACCCGGCACTGAGCTGAGTGATTTTCTATCTCTGACTGGTTTATTATCCATTACCCTGAGGTGACTTCTCCTTTATGTTTGCATTTAACGATGTTTCACAGGAAAGCCCAATACTCAGCCCTGTGCCACCCATATACTTACCAGTGTAGTGCCACGTCCCCAGCCCTACAGCTGGTATATCTTCTGGTCCTGTGTTAATCTGTCTTTTTCAAAAGATTTCCAGGTTCTCAACTGCTGTATAATGTCCTCTGTGCTGCTGCCACTAAGGGTGTGTATAGAGCTATAGAAGAGCAGGCTCTCCCCTATGTGTGCAATTGGCTAAGCAGGACGTTGTCAGAAGTGCAACACAGCAACGCCAATTGGTAGATGTGACAACTGAACTGTGGTTTATTCCACTCGGAGCTGTAGGGCAAAGTATTGGTATTTCCTAGAAAATCCATATAATTAAAGAATATGTCATCAGAAAATGAACTGTTGTTTAAATGGTCAATTGTTTTGACAAAGGTCATGTAAATCAGTAGTGTAAGCAAATAAAAGAAACAGTAATTTATCTTATCAGAAAAAAATGCCTCTTTCTCCTCCTATTAAGATACTTTAATCCTCTCTCCCCGACATGCTAAACTTTTCTTTATATTAGTAGTATGGGGAGTAGTAGCAGCAGTAGTGGTGGGAGCGGGAGTAGTAATATCAGGAGTGGGTAAAGTGGGCATAAGGGACAGAGCTGCGTCTGATGACAGTCCTAGCAGAACTGCAGTATAAAGCATGGCAGACAGAGAGACATCTGATAAGAGTCTTAGCATGTCTAGTCAGAGATGTCTGATGAGACAGTCCTAGCAGAAAGACATCTGATGACACAGTCCTAGCAAGGAGACAGCTGATGAGACAGTCCTAGCAGAGAGACATCTGATGAAACATTCCTAGCAGGATACATCTGATGAGACAGTCCTAGCAGAGAGGCATCTGATGAGACAGTCCTAGCAGAAAGACATCTGATGAGAGAGTCCTAGCAAAGCTGCAGTATAAAGCATGGGGGGCAGAGAGACATCCGATGAGACAGTCCTAGTAAAGCTGCAGTATAAAGCATGGGGGCAGGGAGACATCTGATGAGACAGTCCTAGTAGAGGGGCATCTGATGACACAGTCCTAGCAGGGAGACAGCTGATGAGACAGTCCTAGCAGAGAGACATCCGATGAAACATTCCTAGCAGAGAGACATATGATGAGACAGTCCTAGCAGAGGGGCATCTGATGAGACAGTCCTAGCAGAGAGACATCTGGTGAGAACAGTAGCCCCCCCCCCCCCCCCCCGGTGGTCAGTGACTTACCTATGTGGCTGCTCTGTGGCTCGGTGTACGGTTGCCCCGGTTGCCGGCGGGGCTATAAATCTCAGGTTTTACAGGCCTCCAGCTCCTCCATAATCACAGGAGACATAATGTTCAGCGATTTTATGAAGATTGTAATAAATCCTTCTCCAACCGCAGAGAACAAAGGGCGCTCTTGTGTAACGCTCCTGTTTACGTGTTTTCACAGGCCGGGTTAGTGGGTTGTGCGGGGAAATGAGCCGCATTACACGCCAGTCCCATCTATTTTTCACAGCCACCGGTTAACTCTTCCCATGCTGGTGTCTGCTGATGGGGGGTTACAGGCTGGGCCTTTACTTGTACTGTATGGAGGGGTCTGGGGGGTTAGGAGGGTGGCCATGGTGGTACTCCAGGTGTTACAAGTCCCATCATGACCCCAAGCCCCAACATTACAAGCCCCATCATGATACAACAGCTGGCGAACCACTTACTGGGGAACGCTAGAATAATAAATTGGACATGCTGAGAGTTGTAGTTTCACAACATCTGGGAATAGGTTGGGGGAAAGGGGGTAACGGTGGAATGCACCGCCTTCTATATACATGATATATATGCCACCGATATACAGTAGGGCTACACTACTTGACACAGGGCATACTGGGAGTTGTAGTTTTGCGTTATGAAATGTTTTCCCACTTTCTATTATACTTTGTTTAATTTTCAATACCCATGCTTGCTGCAGGTGAATAGAGACAATGTTGCCAGAGTGTGTCGGAGTTGGAGTGTGGAACTACGATTTCAGCTCCTGGATCTATATAAACTTTATAAAGATAGGGGTGTATGAGGATGGATCTCCGTGTAGTTTGCAGTAGTCACGTGTCCTCGGGTGACCCAGAGCAGGGTGTAACTTTCATTCCTCTCTGTATTTGTTTCACTTCTCTGGGGACTGTGTTATATACAGATCCTCACAAGGTGACTGCTGGACGGATGCACACACCAGGTGTGCACACTCCCCACTGCCTCATAGTGGCTGCACTTCATGTTTTTTTTTTTTTTTATCCCTCTAATCCCTATATTATATAGTTATTTTGCATAGACATGAAGATCAGTATAAAATCGCCTTAAGTACTCTGTGCTGCTTCGCTGTGTAACTGGCTGTCTGATCCTGCTGCTGTGTACCTCTTTCTGTCTTCTTACCTTTCTGTTCTGTATGCTCCAGGCTAAATCATTTTTTACAGGTCCCTGTCTCCTAGAACATCTGCACACACTATTCCTGAAATCCTCTGTACTGCTGGAGACCCTGCTTCTTCCACTATGTACCTCACTCAGTGTAGTCTGTGTCTATCCGCTGTTTTCTCAGCCTCTAGCATGGAGTGGTCGATCGGTTTATAGATGGTGTATGTGTCAGGTGACCGTAGCAGGTGACCTGGTAGGGGAGAAGTGTTGTTAGGTACAGCATGGTGACTAACTAGATAAATCAAGACTTTTGTGTGGGGAAGACACAAGTCCTCAGTGTTATGGGGGTACAGGAGACGTATATAGCATATACGCATTGTTTTTGTGTGTATCCAGTCCTGTCCCTACAAGGTGCTCTCACTATACTAACTACTACGACTCCCAAAGTGCATTGCTATCCATCATTGTTTTCCTGCCAGTTCCCTGCCCAGGGCTGCTGCAGAACGGTGAGCAACAGCTGTATTCATCCCTGTCTGCTCCTCTGCCTGTGGTATTGTTCAGCACAAGGCAGTAAGCTGTACACAAATGTTATTCTTTGTATTTTAGCCAATGAGAGTAAGGCTATATTTACACATCTGTAGAGCAGCCTGTGACTGCGGCCCGCGGCCGCGGCCCGCACTACAAATGTGCATCTGTAGTGCTCTGTACCTCACGGAGCACTGCATTGCCACTTCATTAGTGTAGCGATCCGTACACACATGGCCCCGTACACACGTACAGATGTGTCAACGGGGCCATTGAATACAATTGGTTCTATGTTCTGTCCGCAATTGCGTGCCCGCATTTGCGGACAGAACAACAGACTTTTGCAGTGGTGACCGTAAGTGGTCACCACTGCAGCCCCACAATTCCTCCAAAGTGGCAACATGACCCTATTCTCTTTTATTAGCTGCAATTATTGTGACATGGTAATAGTCTCTGTGTAGACCTGGCCTATGTCTCTGTTCACACCTGTTATGTCATAAATGATGAGGGCAGTGCTAGACCGCCACCATAGACTTATGTTGGATTTCAGTGTTTTCCATAGTTGTTTGTCCCTACCACAGACCAGACTAATGCAAATCTGGTGGTACAGATAGGAGTATGACGGGCAGGTTGGTGTCAGCTTTCAGATGCCACATTGCATTGTTGCTGCTATACTCACTTTTGTTTTCGGAGGCCATTTCCCAGGCCCCATCACCCACCTCGGCATTACGGCATTAAGGTCACACAAGCAGCGTCTGGGCTCGTGAATTCTTCTGGCACCAGGACTTTACGCTTTGCACATTTATGCGGAGATCAAAGTGTAACCACAAGAGATGCATTCCTTCCATCCATCGCAAAGGAAAGTAAACAGAAATAATTCGGGGAGACTGATCACAGCAACCGGGAAATAAAATGGGAATCTGGCAGCGTTCACGCACTTGTGTTCGTCTTTTACGGGATTTAGAGAGATAATTGTATAATAAATATTGTCATGCTTGAGGGGGGATGGATATACAGCCGTCCACAGGACCATCTGGAAAATTGGGGGGGGGGCTTGTGTTTCTGCTTTATCGAAATCAACACTGTCAGATAGGCCTGCGGGGCCCGGGACGTGCCACGCTCCCCGCCTGGGACGCCATCCAGAAATGGTTTTCAGAAAGTACACTCAGCAGTTTTCTTCCCTGTCCTACAAGCTGGGAAACACAAAACACCACACCTTAAAATGTTCAGCTCTGCAGCGAGCTCCCACCTCTCTCCTGGCAGTTGTTATAGCGCCCTCACCCAGTATCTCAGGAAATCTTAGCAGGATGGTGGCTAATGAAACAGCAGGTCCTGTGCCCCACTGCCATCATGGGTCCTTTGCCCCACTCCCATCATGCGTCCTGTGCCCCACTGTGATCATGCATCCTGTGCCCCTCACTCCCATCATGCGTTCTGTGCCCCACTGCGATCATGCATCCTGTGCCCCTCACTCCAATCATGCATCCTGTGCCCCTCACTCCAATCATGCATCCTGTGCCCCTCACTCCCATCATGCATCCTGTGCCCCCCATTCCTATCATGCATCCTGTGCCCCCCACTTCCATCATGCATCCTGTGCCCCACTGCCATCATGGGTCCTGTGCCCCACTGCCATCATGCGTCCTGTGCCCCACTCCCATCATGTGGCCATGCACATATAGCTATCAGAAGGCCCCAAAATTTTGCCCTCCTCCAGGCCTCTCTGCCCACTTTTTCAGACTCCTTAGTCCCTACCTCCAGGTGTTTTTCAGTCGTCTTCTGCAGACTCCTCTATCCCCTCTCCTGACTTTTCTGTCATACTTCCAGACTCCTCTGTCTCCTTCATATTCCTCTAATCCCCTCCTCCAGACTCCTCTGTCCCCTTCTTCATATTCCTATATCCCCTCCTCCAGACTCCTCTGTCTCCTTCATATTCCTCTAATCCCCTCCTCCAGACTCCTCTGTCCCCTTCTTCATATTCCTATATCCCCTCCTCCAGACTCCTTTGTCCCCTTCCTCGTATTTCTATATCCCCTCCTCCAGACTCCTCTGTTCCCTTCTTCATATTCCTGTAATCCCCTCCTCCAGACTCCTCTGTCCCCTTCTTCGTATTCCTATATCCCCTCCTCCAGACTCCTCTGTCCCCTTCTTCGTATTCCTATATCCCCTCCTCCAGACTCCTCTGTCCCCTTCTTCGTATTCCTATATCCCCTCCTCCAGACTCCTCTGTCCCCTTCTTCGTATTCCTATATCCCCTCCTCCAGACTCCTCTGTCCCCTTCTTCGTATTTCTATATCCCCTCCTCCAGACTCCTCTGTTCCCTTCTTCGTATTCCTGTAATCCCCTCCTCCAGACTCCTCTGTCCCCTTCTTCGTATTCCTATATCCCCTCCTCCAGACTCCTCTGTCCCCTTCTTCGTATTCCTATATATCCCCTCCTCCAGACTCCTCTGTCCCCTTCTTCGTATTCCTATATCCCCTCCTTCAGACTCCCTCTGTCCCCCTTCTTCGTATTCCTATATCCCCTCCTCCAGACTCCCTTCTGTCCCCCTTTCTCTATTCCTATATCCCCTCCTCCAGACTCTCTGTCCCTTCTTCGTATTCCTATATCCCCTCCTCCAGACTCCTCTGTCCCCTTCTTCGT
>NW_027208656.1:0-50561 GCF_027789765.1 Dendropsophus ebraccatus
AAGGTTGGCATATGAGGGCGCATAGGCCGCCCCCATAGCCGTGCCCTGGAAGCTGTAGGTAGAGGGAGTCCCTAAAAGTAAAGAAGTTGTGAGTAAGAACAAACTGAAGTGATTCAACAATGAAGTAACATTCTGGTGGATAAGAAGACCGAGCTGCCCGTGTACCATCCTCATGTCTAATTGAGGTGTATAGTGACTCAACGTCACATGTCACAATGTACATGTTCTCCTCCAGCTGGACCCCATCGATCTTAGCCAAGAAATCGCTCATATCTTTAATATACGATGGAAGAATCTCCACTAGAGGCCGCAAGATGTAATCAATGTATTTGCATAAGGGTTCACATAAATTGTTATTCCCCGATACAATGGGCCTTCCGGGAGATTTTCAAATCTTTGTGTAGTACCTTAGGTAGAAGGTAAATCGTTGAAATGGTAGGTGTGTGTCAAGCTCTTGTTCTAGGTTTACCTTGTCAGTGCGCCTCCACTGTCTTACCCCAGTGTCCAGGACTTCTTACTTATGCTGCACAAGTGCGCTGGGCCACTCCGCTGAGAGTAGTAGTAGGTGGTAGTACTGAGTAGGGACCCGGTTAGCCACTTCCCTGATGGTAGTCACGGGAGGGCACGAGGGATAGCAGCTGTAGACCGGGAACCTGACCATGCGGGAGCGAGCAATTCTTCGTGTCCTTAGTCAGGGCACCAATTATCACACCAATGCCAAGGTTCAGAAACAACGGAGTTGTATATTTATTATAACGGTGGTAACTAGTAGCAACAGTCTCTCCGGATGCAACCGGGAATAAGGCAGAGTAATGGGTGATGCTGCAATAGGCTGTGCTGATAGCGTACTGAATGATGGGAGTAGTAGTGATACTGAGGATGAGATGCTGGTGGAATGAGACTGAGATGAATACTTGCTGTTGATGACTAATCATCTCTTCTGATGATGAGAGGAATGACTGAAGAATGACTGAAGAACGGCACCTAGATCCTGTGGTTAGGATGAGAATCTTGAGGATTGAGAATAGCACACAGCCAGAAAATACTTCTTGTGGACCTGGAGCAGCAGAGCACACGTATCTCTCTCTGACAGGGGAGAGAGGTCACACCACACAACCTGTCCCCCTGATGGTGGAGGAGAAGACTGAGGTAGGACAGGAAGTCACATGGTATTCCCAGCCAAAGCTCGATGGCCATTGGGGTTACCATGGAAGCAGGGACAGTCACGTGACATCCAGCCATTGCATCATCACACCATTAGGACATATAGGACCAAATATACATAAGTACCATACTTGAAACACTGGGGGGCGACATAATGCCATTAGGCACATAGAACTGAATGTGCATACAAGAAATAGGTGAATCAACAGACCTGCGAATACTGAGGGGTGACACAATACACACAGTTTGCAGTGTACCATAGCTTTCCAGAACAGAGGCAATAACATATTGACTGACTCAGATATAAAGATACACTTTGAAGGGAAACTCTGTTCTGGGACACTGCACAAGCGCTGTGAGAGGGGCCGCAAAGTGGAGCTACTGTCTGGGGGGGGGGATTGACAAACTTTCATAGCAAGTATGTGGTATCCTACCATGGGTGTCGCCATTGATTACACCCTTCGTAAAAGCCTGTACTTATTGTATGCATGAGGTGATGAAGTAATAGAAAAGTTTCGCCATAGATGTCACTGTATTAGATATATGTACCTAGATGTTGCACAGCTGAAGTATGCAAAGGGTTATTGTTTATTTGTATGTCACATGGATCTGTAGACCTATAGGAATCTTCTCTTCTTCTCTCCTTTCATCTCTCACTTTACTTATTCTATGCACTCTTCATCCACTCACAGCGCACTTTAGATACGCTAAGAAAGGAAGTGACATGGGCAGAGGAGGTGCATAGGTCTTTTGTGTTAGACACTGTGGAGGAAGGACGTAAGCTAGATAGCTCTCTACAGTGGTCCTCTCTGGGCCCTGGCCCTCTGCCAGGTCCCCTACCCAGTCAGTCTTAGCTAGAATCCTGCATGAGAAACCCTTTCAGGAGATGACAAGTCAGAGACAACCTCAACCCCTGCCATGGACTAGGAGAGTCATAGAGCAGGACAGTATCCATAGACAGCAACAAGCTAGGAACTGATCCATTGTTTTGGTCAGCAGAGTGGCATGACGTGAACATGTTCATATGTTCTGGAGGTGTAATGAAATACAGCGTTTTGGAGAGAGGTGGTGGAGTATATGGGAAATAAAAAAGGTCTAACGGTCCCTTATAATGCGCTGACCCTGATTTTGGCTGCACATTACAGGTTAAGACTAATATTGGGCTAGCAGCGCGACTGTCAGTAACTTACCTGACCGCGCTCCAGCGTCGTCTGGCCCGGCTGGAGTGCAGCGCCGTCCTCCTCGGCAGGCCGGGTGACGTCACGGAGACCCGACGGCGTCCCTAGTAACCAGGGGAGCCGGGGTCTCGCGTCAGTGAGAGCGTCGCCCGCCGAGCAGCTGAGTGCTGTTGTACTCAGGCTGAGTGACGGATCTCTCTGCCACTCAGCCTGCAGCGCACCAGCTGCTATGTGTCTGGATTCAGGAGGCCGGACCAATCAGCCTTTGGTCCGGGCTCCTGATCCAGTATAAAGTGTTGTCAGTGCCAGCTTCTAGTCGCTGGCTATTAGTTATCTGATCCCAGCTCCCCCTTGTCCTTTTCCTGCATTTCCCGTCCTAACTCCTTCCGCCTGACTTATCGTGTTCTGACCTTCGCCTGACCTCCGACTTTCCCTTGTGTTGCCCGACTTTGTACTGCGTTGCCTGTTTGGTTTGACCCGGCTTGTTTCACTATTCTCTATTGTGTTTTGTATGTCCGTACTGTTCTGTGTCTCACTTACGTAGCGTAGGGAACGCCTTCGTGGTTGTCCGCGACCGTTTAGGGTCGACCGAGGCAATTAGGCAGGGTCAGTGGGGGGTTCAGTCAGGGCCCCACTGTCTCTGTCCTGTCTGTTCTTGCCGGTCCCTAACAGAATAGCCAGCCCTTTAACAGGTTAGTTACGTGTGCCAAGGATTGTTATTATGGATCCTATGAAAGCACTAGTGGAACAAATGCAGAACCTGAACACCCTGGTACAGAATCTCGCTGAACGGGTTCAGGAGCAGGAGGCTGCCCCCCGACAAGTACTATGACCACCCCTTCTCCCCCTGAACCACCTGTACAACTTCCAGAAAAATTCAAGGGAGATAGAAAGAATTTTCGAACCTTCAGAGAGGGTGCCGATTGTTCTTTCGACTACGTCCCCGCTCCTCAGGGGACGAGTCTCAAAGAGTGGGGATTATCATGTCCCTGTTGCAGGGTCCACCACAGGAGTGGGCATTCTCTCTCCCTCCAATGCCATAGAGTTAACCTCGGTTGATTATTTCTTTTCGGCTTTGGGATTATTGTATGACGACCCTGACCGGACTGCTGTAGCCGAGCGACAATTGACGTCCTTAAAACAAGGAAAAAGGCCAGTTGAGGACTACTGCGCAGAGTTCCGCCAGTGGTGTATCCCATCCGGTGGAACGACTCTGCTCTGCGCTATCAGTTTCGGGTGGGCTTATCTGAGCATCTAAAGGACTTGTTGGTAGCCTATGCTCCCCCTGAAACGTTAGAAGAGACCATGACGTTAGCCATCAGGGTGGACCGTCGTACGCGGGACAGACGTAGGGAGAAAGGAATCGTTGAACTCTGTAAAACCCCTACTTCTTTTCTGTCTCCTTCTAAACCTCCTCCTTCCCTGTTACCACCGCCGGAGGAACCCATGCAGATCGGTGCTACCGATGCGGGAACTAGACGAGCCCATCGTATGCAACATAACCTCTGTCTGTATTGTGGCAAAGCTGGACACCGTGTTCGGGAATGTACCTCCAGGCCTGGATCATCGCCGGAAAACTCCAGCGCCTGAGTGACTATTGAGGGGGTCACTCAGGCGCACAGGTACCACTCGATAAGAATAAGTTAATGGTCCCCATCTCACTATGTTTGGGTGAGAAATGTATTTCGGGGTTTGCCCATTGTTGATTAATTTTATTATTCCGGGTTTTGGTCCAGTCTGGGGGTATGTCCGCTTCAGCTTAAATGCCCGCTGAGTATTACTGGGGCGGACTTTACCCCATTGGCTCAAGGTAGAGTAAAATATATCACTCCTCCTCTGGAAGTGAAAGTGGGGTCGATCCATTCGGAGTGTCTTGATTTTTTGGTTATGGACAATTTGTCTTCCAATGTTATTTTAGGTTTGCCCTGGTTGACCCAGCATAATCCGGTATTTGATTGGGCAAGCAGAGAACTCGTTCAATGGGGGCCAGAGTGTACTGCTCACTGTATTTCTTTAAATTTACGGGATGTTCTTCGTTAGAAGGGGAGATCCCCGAGTTTTTTATCTGATTTTCTTGATGTTTTTGATGAAAAATTGGTGGACGAGCTACCCCCTCATCGTCCATACGATTGTGCTATTGATTTGGTTCCTGAATCTAAATACCCGAAAGGGCGAATCTTTAATTTGTCTAGACCAGAGAGGGAAGCTATGCGGGATTATGTTAAGGAAAGCTTGCATAAGGGCCACATCCGTCCCTCCTGTTCTCCCCTTGGGGCCGGATTTTTCTTTGTAGGTAAAAAAGATGGTGGATTACGCCCCTGTATTGATTATCGGGAGCTAAATAAAATCACCATTAAGAATCAACACCCGCTCCCTTTGATTCCAGATTTGTTTGATCAGATTGGGGGGGCCCGTGGTTTTCTAAAATCGACCTCCGGGGGCCTATAATTTGGTTCGAATAAGGAGGGTGACGAGTGGAAAACTGCATTCAATACCCCCGAGGGACACTTTGAATACCTAGTCATGCCCTTCGGGTTGTGTAATGCGCCTGCAGTTTTCCAACGTTTTGTCAATGATGTGTTTCGTGAGTACCTGGGTCGTTTTGTAGTGGTGTACTTGGACGATATCTTGATTTTTTCTCCAGATTGGTCTTCACATGTCGATCATGTCCGCAGGGTTATGGAACTCCTAAGACAAAATCAGTTATTTGCCAAGCTGTCGAAGTGCCAGTTTGGTGTTCAGGAGGTCTCTTTTCTGGATATAAGATCACCCTAATTCTTTTGGTATGGATCCCTTAAAGTGGCGGCCATTGAAAAGTGGGAGCGCCCAAGGAATCTGAAAGCTCTTCAGAGATTTCTGGATTCGCCAATTACTACAGAAAATTTATTAAGGGTTCTCAGTGATTGCTAAACCCTTAACTGATCTTACCAGAAGGGGAGCTGATATGGAGAACTGGACTCCTGAAGCCATTCTGGCCTTCGACAAACTCAAAACATGTTTTTCTGGAGCTCCGGTGTTGATTCAACCTGACTTTGAACAGCCTTTTATTGTCGAGGTAGATGCATCAGAGGTGGGAGTAGGGGCTGTCCTGTCACAAGGCCCAGAGACACTCACTAATCTCAGACCCATAGCCTACTTCTCTAGAAAATTCTCCAAAGCTGAATGCAACTACGATATAGGCAATAGAGAACTCCTTGCCATTAAGTGGGCGTTTGATGAATGGAGACATTTTTTAGAGGGGGCTAAACACAAAATTAAGGTTTTAAACCGATCATAAAAACCTTGTTTATTTAGATAAAGCCAAGCGCCTTACTCCACGGCAAGCCAGATGGGCATTATTTTTTACACGGTTTAATTTGAAATCACCTTCAGACCGGGTTCAAAAATGTAAGGGCTGATGCTTTGTCTCGTAGTTTTAATATTAACGAAGTCCCCGTAAAAGAATCCGAAACTATCTTATCTCCTGGGGTGGTGGTGGCTATACTGCAGCCCGATCTGGCTGCTCAGGTGGTTCAGTCTCAGTCTATGGCGCCTAGAAACACCCAGAGAACAAGTTATTTGTTCCCCCAAATCTTCGGTTGAAAGTGTTGGAAGAAACACATTGTTCAGTACTGGCAGGTCATCCAGGTATTGCTGGTACCAAATATCTACTGTCTCGCCATTATTGGTGGCCATCCTGGGCTACAGATACTAAGCTTTACTAAGTTTGTAGAGGCTTGTGAGATTTGCGCCAGGTCCAAGGTTCCTCGCAGGTTACCGGAGGGACTTCTTCAACCCCTGCCTCTGCCTACTAGACCTTGGACCCACATCTCAATGGATTTCATAACTGATTTACCACCCTCTAAGGGTAAAACTGTGATTTGGGTGGTTGTTGACAGATTCTCGAAGATGTGTCATTTAACTCCTCTCAGCAAGCTTCCTAATGCTCGTATCTTAGCCTCTCTGTTTATCAGTCTTATCTCACGTTTGCATGGGTACCAGAGAATATCGTGTCTGACCGGGAGTACAGTTCATATCTAGATTCTGGAGAGAGTTTTGTGGTCGCCTAGGTATATCTTTGTCCTTTTCTTCAGCCTTTCATCCACAATCCAATGGACAAACGGAGAGGGTGAATCAGTCACTGGAGCAATTCTTAAGGTGTTTTGTTGCAGGTTCACAGGAGAAATGGAGAGAATACTTACCATTGGCTGAATTTGCTCTAAACAATTGAGAAAGTCAGTCTCTCAAAATGTCGCCGTTCTTTTGTAATTTTGGGTTTAATCCTCGTTGTTCTTCTGTACATGCGTCCGAATCCATTAATCCATCCGCCGAAAGAATCTACAGAAAACTGTGCACAGTTTGGACCCAGGCTCTGCAGAACCTGGTTAAAGCCCAAGAAAATTGTAAGAAACAATCTAATAAAAGACGCATATCTGGCCCTGAGTACAGGGTGGGTGACAAGGTGTGGCTCTCTACTAGAAACTTGAAATTAAAGACACCATCTGGTAAACTGTCTCCTAAATACATTGGTCCTTATCCTATAGTAGAGATCATAATCCAGTATCATTTAAGTTGCTGTTGCCTAGGAGTCTAAGAATTCACGATGTTTTTCATAAATCTCTATTGAAAAAATATGTTAATCCTGTGTTACCGTCTGCTCCTCCCCCTCCGTTGGTCATTCAGGGTGAACTAGAGTATGAGGTGGAGAGAATTCTGGATTCTCGTCGGGTTCAGAATTCTTTGCAATATTTAGTTCATTGGAAAGGATTTGGGCCAGAGGAGCGCACTTGGGTAGCTAGTAGGGATATGCATGCGTCACGTCTAGTTAGACAATTTCATCTGCATAATCCATCTAAGCCTGGTCCCTTAGGTAGAGGTCCGGAGGCCCCTCCTGAAGGGGGGGGTAATGTCAGTAACTTACCTGACCGCGCTCCAGCGTCGTCTGGCCCGGCTGGAGTGCAGCGCCGTCCTCCTCGGCAGGGCCGGGTGACGTCACGGAGACCCGACGGCGTCCCTAGTAACCAGGGGAGCCGCGGGTCTCGCGTCAGTGAGCGTCGCCCGGCCGAGCAGCTGAGTGCTGTTGGACTCAGGCTGAGTGACGGATCTCTCTGCCACTCAGCCTGCAGTGCACCAGCTGCTATGTGTCTGGATTCAGGAGGCCGGACCAATCAGCCTTTGGTCCGGGCTCCTGATCCAGTATAAAGTGTTGTCAGTGCCAGCTTCAAGTCGCTGGCTATTAGTTTATCTGATCCCAGCTCCCCCTTGTCCTTTTCCTGCATTTCCCGTCCTAACTCCTTCCGCCTGACTTATCGTGTTCTGACCTTCGCCTGACCTCCGACTTTCCCTTGTGTTGCCCGACTTTGCACTGCGTTGCCTGTTTGGTTTGACCCGGCTTGTTTCACTATTCTCTATTGTGTTTTGTATGTCCGTACTGTTCTGTGTCTCACTTACGTAGCGTAGGGAACGCCTTCGTGGTTGTCCGCGACCGTTTAGGGTCGACCGAGGCAATTAGGCAGGGTCAGTGGGGGTTCAGATTCAGGGCCCACTGTCTCTGTCCTGTCTGTTCTTGCCGGTCCCTAACAGCAACTCTTATTCTTGGCTAGATTAGCGATTCTACGAGAATGGATCAATAAAAAACCTCCGAGTCGGCTCCAATGGTTAAACTTGGAGGAAAAACACAGTGGCATGAAGAGGTGTATTATCGGGGGAAACGCCACGGTAATAGGATCTACCAAAATATCTGGTCCGCATGGATACAGTGATATCTAACATGTAAGACATATATATCCAAAGACTGACCATCTCTCCCTTTTTCCTACTGTCTTCTCTTCCTTTCCTGTGTGTCTTTTTTTTTATTTTTTTTTATCCCCCTTGCCTGTGTCAAAAAAAAAAGAAAAAAAAAGAGTGGCATGACATGAAGCCGTGCGCTCCAGGGCCCCGCTTCTCGCCTCCTCCCCCCCCCCCCCTTCTGGCTCCAGGACTCCTTGTGCATCGGCACGCCACAGGTGGGGAACCAAAACGGTGAGATAGCCTCTGCCAGCCCGAGTTGGCTAGGACGGAGGCTCCATATGAACTTACTGGAATGGCTGATACTGGGCAGGAGAAACAGCGATAGAGCCAGAGCCTGTGACGCATGTGGTAAGACTGCTGAGCCTGGCGCGAAGATGGTGTATGGGACAAACAAGAACGCTGAACATTACGGGAGGGAAGTGGAGCAGGCAGGCTGTGTTCTGGTCCCGCGGCCCGCTCCTGAGGGCGTGAGAGGCCTGGGATCTGACTGCCGGGGGTGGCTCTGCTTCCTTCCGGGGGGGCTGGAGGCCTGGTTGCAGGACGTTTTTCGGCATGTCCGCAGGTCTGGGGTGGGGGACCCCTGCTCTGGATCCCTTTCGGTGGTATTGTGAGCAGCAGGATCCGGGCAGACGTCGGGCTGAGTCTCCCCCTTGTCCAGGCTTATGGCGGAGGTGCGCCGGCCACTCTGGGATGGCCACTCTGGGATGGGCCGCTGGCGGTGCCTGGGGGGGTCGACCTCACGGGGATCTGGGGCCTGCTGTGGGGAGGAGTACAGCCGACCGTCAGTGCGGGTGGGAGGTTTGCCTGGGAACGGCGGCAGTGTGCCTGGCTCTGCTCCCTGGACTCCAGGCAACAAGAAACAGCGTCCTAGCAGAGGTCTGAGATCCCTGAAGTGTAATCATTGAGCAACTGTTACCCTGTATAAGGATGAAATTCTGCCTTTCTGCTCAGGATGAAGGGGACTGTTGTTTCTCTCTTTGCAATTTTAGTAGAAATGATATGTGGAAATGTTGGAGGAACCTTGGATGAATATACTCCTTTTGGACGAAGAGATAATACTTAGTGATGAGCGAGTACTAAAATGCTCGGGTGCTCTTTACTCGAGACGAGTATTTCCCGATACTCGAGTGCTCGTTTCGAGTAACAAACAACATTGAAGTCAATGGGAGACTCAAGCTTTTTTGCAGGAGACTCAAGTTCGGTAGAGAGAAGGTCGTGTGAAACCTGTCAACCTCAGAAATTGATGGAAACACAACTGAAATGGACAGGAAACAGCAGGGGCAACATGTATGCATGCCTCTGAGGCTGCCTAATGGCACCATTATGCCTAATTCTGTGCAACAGCCTGGTTAAAACAGAGGTAGGCATAGGGACCAGCCAAAAACTCAGCCTGACACAGCATGGCAGTGAGAACACAGGGAACCAATAAAACAGAGGTAGCTTATCATGAACCACCCAAAAATTCAGCCTGACACAGCATAGCGGTGAAGACAGAGTGAACAAGGTAGAACGGTAGCCAGTCAGCCTTCAGAAAATTATACCAGACCTAGCATGGCAGTGAGCTCACAGAGAACCATTAAAAGTGAGTGAGGAAGAAAGTGAGCCTCCCCAAAATTAGGCCAAACACTGCATGGCATTGAGCACACAGAGAACTCCCGGTAACAGCAGTAGCCAACATGGAGGCCAGGCAGGAGCAACAGTAACCAACATGGAGGCCAGGCAGGAGCAACAGTAACCAACATGGAGGCCAGGCAGGAGCAACAGTAGTTACCAAGGAGGCCAGGTAGGATCAGCAGTAGCCAACATGAAGGCAAGGGCAGGCACACCAGTAGTCAACATGGATGCCAGTTAAGGCCCAGCAGTAGTCAACATGGATGCCAGTAAAGGCCCAGCAGTAGTCAACATGCATGCCAGTTAACGCCAGCAAAAACAAGGCAAGGGCAGGCACACCTAGTGAGGCTCCCAAAACTAGGCCAGATGCCAGTAAGTGGAAAGGCGGGTGAGCTTATCAGTGATGATGGCACCAGCTGCACTGAAGACCCGCCCTGACAACACGCTAGCGGCAGGGCAGGCCAGCACCTCCAGTTGGGGCCACGTATCCAGCTTTGAAACCCAGTAGTTGTAGGCAGCAGAGTGATCGTGAAGGACGTTGGTATGGTCAGCAAGGTACTCCCTCACCATCTTCCTGAAGGCTTCCCCCCTGCTCTGTCTAGACTGGGGACGGTTGACATAGTCTTGCTGGGGTGCCATGAAACTGTCAAAGTCCTTGGAGAGTGTTCCCCTGCCCCTTGACAAGCTGCCTGCTCCACCGCTCCTCTCCCCCACTGTTTTGCCCACAGAACTACGTCTTCTGGCGCTAGTGGTGTCAGATGGGAAGTACATTTTCAGCTTCTGCACCAGGGCCTGTTAATATTGTTTGGTTTCTACCAAGGGTCCATGAGGGTGAACACCCAGTAATCTGTGTTGTCCAAAACCAGTAGTCAACATGGATGCCAGTTAAGGTTTAGCAGTAGTCAACATGGATGCCAGTTAAGGTTTAGCAGTAGCCAACATGGATGCCAGTTAAGGCCTAGCAGTAGTCAACATGGATGCCAGTTAAGGCCCAGCAGTAGCCAACATGGATGCCAGTTAAGGCCCAGCAGTAGCCAACATGGATGTCAGTTAAGGCTCCCGTCCGGAGCTCAGCCCTGCGGGTTATACTGTTCTGCTCTGTTCAGGTTCTTGTGCGATTAAAGTTTATATGCAACGTTTAAGGTTCGCACCTGGTCCTCCTGACCAAGCTCCCTGCACTATCCAGCTATGTGCTGATGGACACTCAGGTTATTGTATTGTTCGCTAGTGCCTGTCCAGGGAGGGCGTAAGCGGGCGCAGCATAGCTGTAGCCCGGACATGAAGGGGTGGGCAGTAGGGGGTTAACTAGGTTAGGACTAGGTGAGCATGTGGGCAGCGCATGGTCAGGCAGTGGGAAAGGGGGGATGGAGTAAGGGGAGGGAGGATGCTAGGAGAGGCCAATAGGAGGGCAAGGGATAGCGTCGGGGAGGGGAGCAGAGCTGGAGTATAAAGAGGAGGGGAGGGGTTTCACACTTACCAGTTCCTCGTGTCCCGGACCTGAAGCGACGTGCTGCCCTGCTGCAGAATGGACCGAGAGGCTTTCTCTGCCTCCCTGAAGGAGGCCGCGGCGCGCCATGGGGCCGAATGGCTGCAGGAGCAGTTTTTGCAGGTACTTGGGGGAGCGGGGGGGGCGGCAAGCTCCCAGGGTGCGCACCCCCCCCGTACGCCGCCGGCGAGCGCCGGAGCGGCTGAGCCCCGAATTGCCCCGCCGCTCCCGCCGCGTAGGGAGCCCTGTCCAGGACCCTCCAGCCCCTGCTGACCGGTCCTCTCCTCGCCAGTCCGGCAGGGCTGCTGGGAGGAATCCCGGAGCGCGGAGGGGTTCCGGTGCCGGGAGAGAGGCACGTGCAGCAGCCTCTGCCTCCTCGGTGCCGGCTTCTGCCTCAGGAGCTGTTGCGGCTGGCCCCTCCACCGGCTCGTGCAGGGGGCAGTCAGAGGACGGAGAGAGTCCTCCTATAGGCCCCAGAGGAAGTGTGGGGCGAAGTCGAGCGCCCGGGGCCCGGCGCCGGCCTGAGGGGGTATCCCAGGGGGGGGCGCCCCTGCCAGCGAGGTCAGCAGAGGTGCGGGCGGAGGTCAGGCGGTCCAGGCGGCAGGGGGCCTACCGCAGTGCTTCTCCAGCGGCCGTCTCCCAGATCAGCGGCAGCCCTAACTTGTTGCAGGCGCAGGGACAGGGTAGGAGCCCGGCCCCTGGCGCCGGGGTTATCGCTGAGGACCAGTGGGCTTCATCGCCAGAGGCCAGAGCCTTTACATGGACAATGGTCTTATTGCCTAAAAGAGACTCTACCTAACAGGGACACTTATCCAGTTCTTCCTAAAGTACTTTCATTATGTGATGATGTGATGCCACAAGGTTATTATTGCACTTATTTCTAGTATCATCCTTCAGTGTTATCAAGGGTATTTGTGTATGTTCCTCCTCTGAGTAAGCAGAAGGTCACTGAGAGCCTCAGAGTAGAGCGCCTCTTTTGAAAACAGTATATATATATTTTTCTGGTGTGAGAGTCAGATAGTTTCTCCTCCTCTGAGTAAGAGAAGTCAGTTCATATACATCTCAGAGAAAGTCTAGTTTTGTAGGAGTGTCTTTTCTTAACAAGTCTTGTGTTTTCCAGTATTATTATATCTACAACTGGGAAAATTATTTTAGCCAGTTGTCTTCAGATTTCTTCAGATCTATTTGAGCCAGTTCACCTCCAGACCTCGCAGTATTTGTTGTCTTTTGTGTTTCCCTTCCTTTTGTTTCCAGTGTTTCTTCACCCCTGTCTTGTCCCTACACACCGTAGTTGCTACACATAGTCACACTTAACATTTACCCTTGTCCATACACATCGCACCCTGGATACCTTTTCGTGTGTTCGGCCTATGGAGTGCTTGTGTGGTATGCATACCTCCCAACTGTCCAGGAACGGCCCCCAGTGTCCCGCATTATATGTGGCCCCACCGAAAAAAACAATAAACCAGTAACTCACCTGTCCGTCGGCCCCAGCAGCTCCTCTCCCGGCAGAGCGCGCACTCCCGTCATCCTCCGGGGCGGGCAGCGGGGTATACAGACACTGACTGTACCGGAAGTGACCTGCAGCCTCCATCATGAATTACTTCCGCTACAGTCAGTGTCTGTATACCCCGCTGCCCGCCCCGGAGGATGATGGGAGTGCGCGCTCTGCCGGGAGAGGAGCTGCTGGGACCGGCGGACAGGTGAGTTACTGGTTTATTGTTTTTCTGGTCGAGCCACACAAAGGGGAGGATTGGCTACTATGTGGGGCATATATGGAGGATTGGCTACTATGTGGGGCACTATATGGGGGATTGGCTACTATGTGGGGCGCTATATGGGGATTGGCTACTATGTGGGGCACTATATGGGGGCATTGGCTACTATGTGGGGCACTATATGGGGCATTGGCTACTATGTGGGGCGCTATATGGGGGGATTGGCTACTATGTGGGCACTATGTGGGGGCATTGGCTACTATGTGGGGCACTATATGGGGGCATTGGCTACTATGTGGGGCACTATATAGGGGCATTGGCTACTATGTGGGCACTATATGGGGGATTGGCTACTATGTGGGAACTTTATGGGGGATTGGATACTATGTGGGGCACTATGTGGGGGATTGGATACTATGTGGGGCACTATATGGGGCATTGGCTACTATGTGGGGCACTATATGGGTATTGGCTACTATGTGGGGCACTATATGGGGGGATTGGCTACTATGTGGGCACTATATGGGGGCATTGGCTACTATGTGGGGCACTATATGGGGATTGGCTACTATGTGGGCACTATATGGGGGCATTGGCTACGATGTGGGTGCTATATGAGGGATTGGCTACTATGTGGGGCACTATATGGGGGATTGGCTACTATGTGGGCCCGATATGGGGGCATTGGCTACTATGTGGGGCAAAATATGGGGGATTGGATAATATGTGTGGCATTGGCTACTATGTGGGGCACTATATGGGGGATTGGCTACTATGTGGGGCACTATATGGGGGATTGGATAATATGTGGGGCATTGGCTACTATGTGGGGCACTATATGGAGGGATTGGCTACTATGTGGGGCAATATATGGGGATTGGCTACTATGTGGGGCACTATATGGGGGCATTGGCTACTATGTGGGGCACTATATGGAGGGATTGGCTACTATGTGGGGCACTATATGGAGGGATTGGCTACTATGTGGGGCACTATATGGGGATTGGCTACTATGTGGGGCACTATATGGGGGCATTGGCTACTATGTGGGCACTATATGGGGGCATTGGCTACTATGTGGGGCACTATATGGGGGCATTGGCTACTATGTGGGGCACTATGTGGGGGATTGGATACTATGTGGGGCACTATGTGGGGGATTGGCTACTATGTGGGGCACTATATGGGGGCATTGGCTACTATGTGGGGCACTATATGGGGGCATTGGCTACTATGTGGGGCACTATATGGGGGATTGGATACTATGTGGGGCACTATGTGGGGGATTGGCTACTATGTGGGGCATATATGGGGGATTGGATACTGTATAGGGCATTTTTGGGGGGATTGGATACTGTATAGGGCACTATTCAGTCAGCAGCATGTGGTGACTGTAGGGGAGTGGCTATGGAGGGTTGCTATGGGGGCGTGGCTATGGAGGGTCACTATGGGGACTGCGGCGCACATGTCTCTCTTTGCTCTTTGCAAAAGTTGGGAGGTATGAGTATGATTGATTGGTGTGTATGAGGGTACCCAGATGTATGCTTGCTTTTATTATTTTCTTCTTTCTCTTTCAGGTGTCCAGGACACTTCACACAGATACCCAAGGTAATACACAGGTCTTCACAGTTCTCTCTCCAGTAGGGTAACACATTTCACTGGAAACCTACTGTCTATTGGAATATTGAGGGTCACCCGCCAGCAGTTAAGTTGTCCTGGCTTACATGTCAGATGGTTCACGCACTAACTACCTGTAACCAGAGTACGTTAGGCACCCCTTGGTGAAGTCCTGCCACCAGGGTTTTCTTCTTCTTCACTCTTTCTGTTGTCACCTGTGCCGTGAGGGTGGGAAACACACACTTCAACACTCACAATCACCATTCATTCCTGTTGTCTAATTGTCCAGTCCATTTATGTTTCGATATTCGAGATGCTACCCCTTGAGATGCGCCAAGATCGGCTCAATTTTACTAGGGAGGTATGCAGTGTCCCAGAACAGGCTGCCTGTTTCTCATATTAAGTCTACCTCTGTTACTATAGCCATGCCTGTCCTGGAAACTATATGCACTGAAACTGTTTGCTGTGTAGTCCCTATAACTTTTAGGTTCATGTATATTCCTCTGTATATATTTGTACAGTGGTATGCAAAAGGCTGCTGATCACGTGACTGTGCCCTGTAACCATGGTACCTCTAATGGCCGTCGAGCTTTGGCCAGGGGTTACCATGTGACTTCCTCTTGCAAGTCAGTCTATTCCCTGCCACAGAGGGGATAGGTTGTCTGTGTGTGTTCTCCTTTCCACCATCAGGAAAAGAGGCTGTGTCCCTCTTCACCTTCACAAGAGAGGTCTGTGCGTGTTGCTGTTCCAGTCATCGGCTATCGGAGTGTTCTCATATCTGAGTGTCATTTCTCATCAACTTCCTCATCAACTCAAGCTGTTCTACCGCAAGTATTCACTCTCAATCTATTCCACCCAGCATCCCTACTCTCTCATCACCACTACTCCTATCATCCGGCACGTTCTGTCAATAGCCTATTGCAGCACCACCTCTACTCTGCCCTGTACAAGCCTGCTATATTCCCGGTTGCATCCGGATGAGACTGTTGCTAATTGTAACCACCGTTGTTACTGAACCCTGGCGTTGGTGTCTTATCTGGTGCCCCGACTAAGTGCAACGAGGAATCGCATGCCCAGTGTCTCCGCATGGTCAGTACACCGGTCTGCAGCTGTGCCACCCTTGTGCCTATTCCGTGAAAACACTCCGCCCCAAAGCTATCCCCATTCCTGCCATTCCACAACACCTATACTGTGGAGTGGCCCCTAGGGGCCAGGGCATCGCACAGTGTCACATACAGATAGAGCGGAGCATGGAGAGGAGGAGCTGGGGGCTACAGTGTCACATACAGATAGAGCGGAGCATGGAGAGGAGGAGCTGGGGGGCTACAGTGTCACATACTAAAGATAGAGCGGAGCATGGAGAGGAGGAGCTGGGGGGCTACAGTGTCACATACAGATAGAGCGGAGCATGGAGAGGAGGAGCTGGGGGGCTACAGTGTCACATACAGATAGAGCGGAGCATGGAGAGGAGGAGCTGGGGGGCTACAGTGTCACATACAGATAGAGCGGAGCATGGAGAGGAGGAGCTGGGGGGCTACAGTGTCACATACGGATAGAGCGGAGCATGGAGAGGAGGAGCTGGGGGGCTACGGTGACACATACAGATAGAGCGGAGCATGGAGAGGAGGAGCTGGGGGGCTACAGTGTCACATACGGATAGAGCGGAGCATGGAGACGAGGAGCTGGGGGGCTACAGTGTCACATACAGATAGAGCGGAGCATGGAGAGGAGGAGCTGGGGGGCTACAGTGTCACATACAGATAGAGCGGAGCATGGAGAGGAGGAGCTGGGGGGCTACAGTGTCACATACAGATAGAGCGGAGCATGGAGAGGAGGAGCTGGGGGGCTACAGTGTCACATACAGATAGAGCGGAGCATGGAGAGGGGGAGCTGGGGGGCTACAGTGTCACATACAGATAGAGCGGAGCATGGAGAGGAGGAGCTGGGGGGCTACAGTGTCACATACTACAGATAGAGCGGAGCATGGAGAGGGGGAGCTGGGGGGCTACAGTGTCACATACAGATAGAGCGGAGCATGGAGAGGAGGAGCTGGGGGCTACAGTGTCACATACTACAGATAGAGCGGAGCATGGAGAGGAGGAGCTGGGGGGCTACAGTGTCACATACAGATAGAGCGGAGCATGGAGAGGGGGAGCTGGGGGCTACAGTGTCACATACTACAGATAGAGCGGAGCATGGAGAGGAGGAGCTGGGGGCTACAGTGTCACATACAGATAGAGCGGAGCATGGAAGAGGAGGAGCTGGGGGGCTACAGTGTCACATACTACAGATAGAGCGGAGCATGGAGAGGAGGAGCTGGGGGGCTACAGTGTCACATACTACAGATAGAGCGGAGCATGGAGAGGAGGAGCTGGGGGCTACAGTGTCACATACAGATAGAGCGGAGCATGGAGAGGAGGAGCTGGGGGGCTACAGTGTCACACTACAGATAGAGCGGAGCATGGAGAGGGGGAGCTGGGGGGCTACAGTGTCACAACTACAGATAGAGCGGAGCATGGAGAGGAGGAGCTGGGGGGCTACAGTGTCACATTACAGATAGAGCGGAGCATGGAGAGGGAGGAGCTGGGGGGCTACAGTGTCACATACAGATAGAGCGGAGCATGGAGAGGAGGAGCTGGGGGGCTACAGTGTCAACTACTACAGATAGAGCGGAGCATGGAGAGGAGGAGCTGGGGGGCTACAGTGTCACATACAGATAGAGCGAGCATGGAGACGGAGGAGCTGGGGGCTACAGTGTCACATACAGATAGAGCGGAGCATGGAGAGGAGGAGCTGGGGGGGCTACAGTGTCACATACAGATAGAGCGGGAGCATGGAGAGGAGGAGCTGGGGGGCTACAGTGTCACATACAGATAGAGCAGAGCATGGAGAGGAGGGAGCTGGGGGGCTACAGTGTCACATACTACAGATAGAGCGGAGCATGGAGAGGAGGAGCTGGGGGCTACAGTGTCACATAAAGATAGAGAGGAGCATGGAGAGGAGGAGCTGGGGGCTACAGTGTCACATACAGATAGAGCGGAGCATGGAGAGGAGGAGCTGGGGGGCGTACAGTGTCACATACAGATAGTGGCGGAGCATGGAGAGGAGGAGCTGGGGGGCTACAGTGTCACATACAGATAGAGCGGAGCATGGAGAGGAGGAGCTGGGGGGGCTACAGTGTCACATACTACAGATAGAGCTGGGGGGCTACAGTGTCACATACAGGATAGAGCGGAGCATGGAGAGGAGGAGCTGGGGGGCTACAGTGTCACATACTACAAGATAGAGCGGAGCATGGAGAGGAGGAGCTGGGGGCTACAGTGTCACATACTAGATAGAGCGGAGCATGGAGAGGAGGAGCTGGGGGGCTACAGTGTCACATACAGATAGAGCGGAGCATGGAGAGGAGGAGCTGGGGGGGCTACAGTGTCACATACTACAGATAGAGCGGAGCATGGAGAGGAGGAGTCTGGGGGGCTACAGTTGTCACATACAGATAGAGCGGAGCATGAGAGGAGGAGCTGGGGGGCTACAGTGTCACATACTACAGATATAGAGCGGAGCATGGAGAGGAGGAGCTGGGGGGGCTACAGTGTCACAATAGATAGAGCGGAGCATGGAGAGGAGGAGCCTGGGGGGCTACAGTGTTCACATACTACAGATAGAGCGGGAGGCATGGAGAGGTAGGGAGCTGGGGGGCTACAGTGTCACATACTACAGATAGAGCTGAGCATGGAGAGGGGGAGCTGGGGGCTACAGTGTCACATACTACAGAAGAGCGGAGCATGGAGAGGAGGAGCTGGGGGGCTACAGTGTCACATACAGATAGAGCGGAGCATGGAGAGGAGGAGCTGGGGGGCTACAGTGTCACATACAGATAGAGCGGAGCATGGAGAGGAGGAAGCTGGGGGGCTACAGTGTCACAGATAGAGCGGAGCATGGAGAGGAGGAGCTGGGGGGGCTACAGTGTCACATACTACAGATAGAGCGGAGCATGGAGAGGAGGAGCTGGGGGGCTACAGTGTCACATACAGATAGAGCGGAGCATGGAGAGGAGGAGCTGGGGGGCTACAGTGTCACATACAGATAGAGCGGAGCATGGAGAGGAGGAGCTGGGGGGCTACAGTGTCACATACTAGATAGAGGCTGGAGCATGGAGAGGAGGAGCTGGGGGCTACAGTGTCACATACTAAGATAGAGCGGAGCATGGAGAGGAGGAGCTGGGGGGCTACAGTGTCACATACAGATAGAGCGGAGCATGGAGAGGAGGAGCTGGGGGGCTACAGTGTCACATACTACAGATAGAGCGGAGCATGGAGAGGAGGAGCTGGGGGGCTACAGTGTCACATACAGATAGAGCGGAGCATGGAGAGGAGGAGCTGGGGGGCTACAGTGTCACATACAGATAGAGCGGAGCATGGAGAGGAGGAGCTGGGGGGCTACAGTGTCACATACTACAGATAGAGCGGAGCAGGGAGAGGAGGAGCCGGGGGGGCTACAGTGTCACATACTACAGATAGAGCGGAGCATGGAGAGGAGGAGCTGGGGGGCTACAGTGTCACATACAGATAGAGCGGAGCATGGAGAGGAGGAGCTGGGGGGCTACAGTGTCACATACTACAGATAGAGCGGAGCATGGAGAGGAGGAGCTGGGGGGCTACAGTGTCACATACAGATAGAGCGGAGCAGGGAGAGGAGGAGCTGGGGGGCTACAGTGTCACATACTACAGATAGAGCGGAGCATGGAGAGGAGGGGCTGGGGGGCTACAGTGTCACATACAGATAGAGCGGAGCATGGAGAGGAGGAGCTGGGGGGCTACAGTGTCACATACTACAGATAGAGCGGAGCATGGAGAGGGGGAGCTGGGGGGCTACAGTGTCACATACTAGATAGAGCGGAGCATGGAGAGGAGGAGCTGGGGGGCTACAGTGTCACATACAGATAGAGCGGAGCATGGAGAGGAGGAGCTGGGGGGCTACAGTGTCACATACAGATAGAGCGGAGCATGGAGAGGAGGAGCTGGGGGGCTACAGTGTCACATACAGATAGAGCGGAGCATGGAGAGGAGGAGCTGGGGGGCTACAGTGTCACATACAGATAGAGCGGAGCATGGAGAGGAGGAGCTGGGGGGCTACAGTGTCACATACAGATAGAGCGGAGCATGGAGAGGAGGAGCTGGGGGGCTACAGTGTCACATACAGATAGAGCGGAGCATGGAGAGGAGGAGCTGGGGGGGCTACAGTGTCACATACAGATAGAGCGGAGCATGGAGAGGAGGAGCTGGGGGGCTACAGTGTCACATACTACAGATAGAGCGGAGCATGGAGAGGAGGAGCTGGGGGGCTACAGTGTCACATACAGATAGAGCGGAGCATGGAGAGGAGGAGCTGGGGGGCTACAGTGTCACATACAGATAGAGCGGAGCATGGAGAGGGGGAGCTGGGGGGCTACAGTGTCACATACTACAGATAGAGCGGAGCATGAGAGGAGGAGCTGGGGGGCTACAGTGTCACATACAGATATAGCGGAGCATGGAGAGGAGGAGCTGGGGGGCTACAGTGTCACATACTACAGATAGAGCGGAGCATGGGAGAGGAGGAGCTGGGGGGCTACAGTGTCACATACAGATAGAGCGGAGCATGGAGAGGAGGAGCTGGGGGGCCTACAGGTGTCATCATACTACAGATAGAGCGGAGCATGGAGAGAGGGAGCTGGGGGGCTACAGTGTCACTATACAGATAGAGCAGGAGCATGGAGAGGAGGAGCTGGGGGGCTACAGTGGTCATATACAGATAGAGCGGAGCATGGAGAGAGGGAGCTGGGGGGCTACAGTGTCATATACAGATAGAGCGAGCATGGAGAGGGGGAGCTGGGGGGGCTACAGTGTCACATACAAGATAGAGCGGAGCATGGAGAGGAGGAGCTGGGGGGCTACAGTGTCAACATACAGATAGAGCGGAGCATGGAGAGGAGGAGCTGGGGGGCTACAGTGTCACATACAGATAGAGCGGAGCATGGAGAGGAGGAGCTGGGGGGCTACAGTGTCACATACAGATAGAGCGGAGCATGGAGAGGAGGAGCTGGGGGGCTACAGTGTCACATACTAGATAGGAGCGGAGCATGGAGAGGAGGAGCTGGGGGGCTACAGTGTCACATACCAGATAGAGCGGAGCATGGAGAGGAGGAGCTGGGGGGCTACAGTGTCACATACTACAGATAGAGCGGAGCATGGAGAGAAGGGAGCTGGGGGCTACAGTGTCACATACAGATAGAGCGGAGCATGGAGAGAGGAGCTGGGGGGCTACAGTGTCACATACTACGATAGAGCGGAGCATGGAGAGGAGGAGCTGGGGGGCTACAGTGTCACATACTACAGATAGAGCGGAGCATGGAGAGGAGGAGCTGGGGGGCTAGGAGGAGCTGGGGGGCTACAGTGTCACATACCAGATAGAGCGGAGCATGGAGAGGAAGGAGCTGGGGGGCTACAGTGTCACATACAGATAGAGCGGAGCATGGAGAGGAGGAGCTGGGGGGCTACAGTGTCACATACAGATAGAGCGGAGCATGGAGAGGAGGAGCTGGGGGGCTACAGTGTCACATACAGACAGAGCGGAGCATGGAGAGGAGGAGCTGGGGGGGCTACAGTGTCACATACAGACAGAGCGGAGCATGGAGAGGAGGAGCTGGGGGGCTACAGTGTCACATACAGATAGAGCGGAGCATGGAGAGGAGGAGCTGGGGGGCTACAGTGTCACATACTAAGATAGAGCGGAGCATGGAGAGGGGGAGCTGGGGGCTACAGTGTCACATACGGATAGAGCGGAGCATGGAGACGAGGAGCTGGGGGCTACAGTGTCACACTACAGATAGAGCGGAGCATGGAGAGGAGGAGCTGGGGTGCTACAGTGTCACATACTACAGATAGAGCGGAGCATGGAGAGGAGGAGCTGGGGGGCTACAGTGTCACATACAGATAGAGCGGAGCATGGAGAGGAGGAGCTGGGGGGCTACAGTGTCACATACAGATAGAGCGGATCATGGAGAGGAGGAGCGGGGGGCTACAGTGTCACATACAGATAGAGCGGAGCATGGAGAGGAGGAGCTGGGGGGCTACAGTGTCACATACGGATAGAGCAGAGCATGGAGAGGAGGAGCTGGGGGCTACAGTGTCACATACTACAGATAGAGCGGAGCATGGAGAGGAGGAGCTGGGGGCTACAGTGTCACATACAGATAGAGCGGAGCATGGAGAGGAGGAGCTGGGGGGCTACAGTGTCAATATACAGATAGAGCGGAGCACTGGAGAGGAGGAGCTGGGGGGCTACAGTGTCACATACTAGATAGAGCGGAGCATGGAGAGGAGGAGCTGGGGGGCTACAGTGTCACATACTACAGATAGAGCGGAGCATGGAGAGGAGGAGCTGGGGGCTACAGTGTCACATACAGATAGAGCGGAGCATGGAGAGGAGGAGCTGGGGGGCTACAGTGTCACATACAGATAGAGCGGAGCATGGAGAGGAGGAGCTGGGGGCTACAGTGTCACATACAGATAGAGCGGAGCATGGAGAGGAGGAGCTGGGGGGCTACAGTGTCACATACAGGATAGAGCGGAGCATGGAGACGAGGAGCTGGGGGGCTACAGTGTCACATACAGATAGAGCGGAGCATGGAGAGGAGGAGCTGGGGGGCTACAGTGTCACATACAGACAGAGCGGAGCATGGAGAGGAGGAGCTGGGGGGCTACAGTGTCACATACAGACAGAGCGGAGCATGGAGAGGAGGAGCTGGGGGGCTACAGTGTCACATACATATAGAGCGGAGCATGGAGAGGAGGAGCTGGGGGGCTACAGTGTCACATACAGATAGAGCGGAGCATGGAGAGGAGGAGCTGGGGGCTACAGTGTCACATACTACAGATAGAGCGGAGCATGGAGAGGAGGAGCTGGGGGGCTACAGTGTCACATACAGACAGAGCGGAGCATGGAGAGGAGGAGCTGGGGGCTACAGTGTCACATACTACAGATAGAGCGGAGCATGGAGAGGATGGAGCTGGGGGGCTACAGTGTCACATACTACAGATAGAGCGGAGCATGGAGAGGAGGGAGCCTGGGGGGCTTACAGTGTCACATACAGATAGAGCGGAGCAAGGAGAGGAGGAGCTGGGGGGGCTACAGTGTCCACATACAGATAGAGCGGAGCATGGAGAGAGGAGCTGGGGGGCTACAGTGTCACATATCAGATAGAGCGGAGCATGGAGAGGAGGAGCTGGGGGCTACAGTGTCACATACAGATAGAGCGGAGCATGGAGAGGAGGAGCTGGGGGGCTTCAGTGTCACATACAGATAGAGCGGAGCATGGAGAGGAGGAGCTGGGGGGCTACAGTGTCACATACTACAGATAGAGCGGAGCATGGAGAGGAGGAGCTGGGGGGCTACAGTGTCACATACAGATAGAGCGGAGCATGGAGAGGAGGAGCTGGGGGGCTACAGTGTCACATACTACAGATAGAGCGGAGCATGGAGAGGAGGAGCTGGGGGCTACAGTGTCATACTACAGATAGAGCGGAGCATGGAGAGGAGGAGCTGGGGGCTACAGTGTCACATATTACAGATAGAGCGGAGCATGGAGAGGAGGAGCTGGGGGGCTACAGTGTCACATACAGATAGAGCGGAGCATGGAGAGGAGGAGCTGGGGGGCTACAGTGTCACATACAGAATAGAGCGGAGCATGGAGAGGAGGAGGCTGGGGGGCTACAGTGTCACATACAGATAGAGCGGAGCATGGAGAGGAGGAGCTGGGGGTGCTACAGTGTCACATACTAGATAGAGCGGAGCATGGAGAGGAGGAGCTGGGGGGCTACAGTGTCACATACAGATAGAGCGGAGCATGGAGAGGAGGAGCCTGGGGGGCTACAGTGTCACATACAGATAGAGCGGAGCATGGAGAGGAGGAGCCTGGGGGCTACAGTGTCACATACTACAGATAGAGCGGAGCATGGAGAGGAGGGAGCTGGGGGGCTTACAGTGTCACATACAGATAGAGCGGAGCATGGAGAGGAGGAGCTGGGTGGGCTACAGTGTCACAATACTACAGATAGAGCGGAGCATGGAGAGGAGGAGCTGGGGGGCTACAGTGTCACATACAGATAGAGCGGAGCATGGAGAGGAGGAGCTGGGGGGCTACAGTGTCACATACAGATAGAGCGGAGCATGGAGAGGAGGAGCTGGGGGGCTACAGTGTCACCTACTACAGATAGAGCGGAGCATGGAGAGGGAGGAGCTGGGGGGCTTACAGTGTCACATACTACAGATAGAGCGGAGCATGGAGAGGAGGAGCTGGGGGGCTACAGTGTCACATTACAGATAGAGCGGAGCATGGAGAGGAGGAGCTGGGGGGCTACAGTTGTCACATACAGATAGAGCGGAGCATGGAGAGGAGGAGCTGGAGGGCTACAGTGTCACATACTACAGATAGAGCGGAGCATGGAGAGGAGGAGCTGGGGGGCTACAGTGTCACATACAGATAGAGCGGAGCATGGAGCGGAGGAGCTGGGGGGCTACAGTGTCACATACTACAGATAGAGAGGAGCATGGAGAGGAGGGGCTGGGGGGCTACAGTGTCACATACAGATAGAGCGGAGCATGGAGAGGAGGAGCTGGGGGGCTACAGTGTCACATACTACAGATAGAGCGGAGCATGGAGAGGGGGAGCTGGGGGATACAGAGTCACATACAGATAGAGCGGAGCATGGAGAGGAGGAGCTGGGGGGCTACAGTGTCACATACAGATAGAGCGGAGCATGGAGAGGAGGAGCTGGGGTGCTACAGTGTCACATACAGATAGAGCGGAGCATGGAGAGGAGGAGCTGGGGGGCTACAGTGTCACATACAGATAGAGCGGAGCATGGAGAGGAGGAGCTGGGGGGCTACCGTGTCACATACAGATAGAGCGGAGCATGGAGAGGAGGAGCTGGGGGGCTACAGTGTCACATACAGATAGAGCGGAGCATGGAGAGGAGGAGCTGGGCGGCTACAGTGTCACATACAGATAGAGCGGAGCATGGAGAGGAGGAGCTGGGGGGCTACAGTGTCACATAATACAGATAGAGCGGAGCATGGAGAGGAGGAGCTGGGGGGCTACAGTGTCCACATACAGATAGAGCGGAGCATGGAGAGGAGGAGCTGGGGGGCTACAGTGTCACATACAGATAGAGCGGAGCATGGAGAGGAGGAGCTGGGGGGCTACAGTGTCACATACTACAGATAGAGCGGAGCATGGAGAGGAGGAGCTGGGGGGCTACAGTGTCACATACAGATAGAGCGGAGCATGGAGAGGAGAGCTGGGGGGCTACATGTCACATACAAGATAGAGCGGAGCATGGAGAGGGGGAGCTGGGGGGCTACAGTGTCACATACTACAGATAGAGCGGAGCATGGAGAGGAGGAGCTGGGGGGGCTACAGTGTCACATACAGATAGAGCGGAGCATGGAGAGGAGCTGGGGGCTACAGTGTCACATACTACAGATAGAGCGGAAGCATTGAGAGGAGGAGCTGGGGGGCTACAGTGTCACATACAGATATAGCGGAGCATTGAGAGGAGAGCTGGGGGGCTACAGTGTCACATGATAGAGCGGAGCATGGACAGTGTCACATACTACAGCTACAGTGTCATACTAGCAGGATAGAGCGGAGCATGGAGAGGAGGGGCTGGGGGGCTACAGTGTCACATACAGATAGAGCGGAGCATGGAGAGGAGGAGCTGGGGGGCTACAGTGTCATATACTACAGATAGAGCGGAGCATGGAGAGAGGAGCTGGGGGGCTACAGTGTCATATACAGATAGAGCAGAGCATGGAGAGGAGGAGCTGGGGGGCTACAGTGTCATATACTACAGATAGAGCGGAGCATGGAGAGAGGAGCTGGGGGGCTACAGTGTCATATACAGATAGAGCAGAGCATGGAGAGGGGGAGCTGGGGGCTACAGTGTCACATACTACAGATAGAGCGGAGCATGGAGAGGGGGAGCTGGGGGCTACAGTGTCACATACTACAGATAGAGCGGAGCACGGAGAGGAGGAGCTGGGGGGCTACAGTGTCACATACAGATAGAGCGGAGCATGGAGAGGAGGAGCTGGGGGGCTACAGTGTCACATACTACAGATAGAGCGGAGCATGGAGAGGAGGAGCTGGGGGGCTACAGTGTCACATACAGATAGAGCGGAGCATGGAGAGGAGGAGCTGGGGGGCTACAGTGTCACATACAGATAGAGCGGAGCATGGAGAGGAGGAGCTGGGGGGCTACAGTGTCACATACTACAGATAGAGCGGAGCATGGAGAGGAGGAGCTGGGGGGCTACAGTGTCACATACTACAGATAGAGCGGAGCATGGAGAGGAGGAGCTGGGGGGCTACAGTGTCACATACAGATAGAGCGGAGCATGGAGAGGAGGAGCTGGGGGGCTACAGTGTCACATACAGATAGAGCGGAGCATGGAGAGGAGGAGCTGGGGGGCTACAGTGTCACATACTACAGATAGAGCGGAGCATGGAGAGGAGGAGCTGGGGGGCTACAGTGTCACATACAGATAGAGCGGAGCATGGAGAGGAGGAGCTGGGGGGCTACAGTGTCACATACTACAGATAGAGCGGAGCATGGAGAGGAGGGGCTGGGGGCTACAGTGTCACATACAGATAGAGCGGAGCATGGAGAGGAGGAGCTGGGGGGCTACAGTGTCACATACTACAGATAGAGCGGAGCATGGAGAGGGGGAGCTGGGGGGCTACAGTGTCACATACAGATAGAGCGGAGCATGGAGAGGAGGAGCTGGGGGGCTACAGTGTCACATACAGATAGAGCGGAGCATGGAGAGGAGGAGCTGGGGGGCTACAGTGTCACATACAGATAGAGCGGAGCATGGAGAGGAGGAGCTGGGGGGCTACAGTGTCACATACAGATAGAGCGGAGCATGGAGAGGAGGAGCTGGGGGGCTACAGTGTCACATACAGATAGAGCGGAGCATGGAGAGGAGGAGCTGGGGGGCTACAGTGTCACATACAGATAGAGCGGAGCATGGAGAGGAGGAGCTGGGGGGCTACAGTGTCACATACAGATAGAGCGGAGCATGGAGAGGAGGAGCTGGGGGGCTACAGTGTCACATACTACAGATAGAGCGGAGCATGGAGAGGAGGAGCTGGGGGGCTACAGTGTCACATACAGATAGAGCGGAGCATGGAGAGGAGGAGCTGGGGGGCTACAGTGTCACATACAGATAGAGCGGAGCATGGAGAGGGGGAGCTGGGGGGCTACAGTGTCACATACTACAGATAGAGCGGAGCATGGAGAGGAGGAGCTGGGGGGCTACAGTGTCACATACAGATAGAGCGGAGCATGGAGAGGAGGAGCTGGGGGCTACAGTGTCACATACAGATAGAGCGGAGCATGGAGAGGGGGAGCTGGGGGGCTACAGTGTCACATACTACAGATAGAGCGGAGCATGGAGAGGAGGAGCTGGGGGGCTACAGTGTCACATACAGATAGAGCGGAGCATGGAGAGGAGCTGGGGGGGGGCTACAGTGTCACATACTACAGATAGAGCGGAGCATGAGAGGAGGAGCTGGGGGCTACAGTGTCACATACAGATATAGCGGAGCATTGAGAGGAGGAGCTGGGGGGCTACAGTGTCACATACAGATAGAGCGGAGCATGGAGAGGAGGAGCTGGGGGGCTACAGTGTCACATACTACAGATAGAGCGGAGCATGGAGAGGAAGGAGCTGGGGGCCTACAGTGTCACATACAGATAGAGCGGAGCATGGAGAGGCGGAGCTGGGGGGCTACAGTGTCACATACTACAGATAGAGCGGAGCATGGAGAGGAGGAGCTGGGGGGCTACAGTGTCACATACAGATAGAGCGGAGCATGGAGAGGGAGGAGCTGGGGGGCTACAGGTTCACACTACAGATAGAGCGGAGCATGGAGGGGAGGGAGCTGGGGGGCTACAGTGTCACATACTACAGATAGAGCGGAGCATGGAGAGGGGAGCTGGGGGGCTACAGTGTCACATACAGATAGAGCGGAGCATAGAGAGGAGGAGCTGGGGGCTACAGTGTCACATACAGATAGAGCGGAGCATGGAGAGGAGGAGCTGGGGGTGCTACAGTGTCACATACAGATAGAGGGAGCATGGAGAGGAGGAGCTGGGGTGGGCTACAGTGTCACATACAGATAGAGCGGAGCATGGAGAGGAGGAGCTGGGGGGCTACAGTGTCACATACAGATAGAGCGGAGCATGGAGAGGAGGAGCTGGGGGGCTACAGTGTCACATACAGATAGAGCGGAGCATGGAGAGGAGGAGCTGGGGGGCTACAGTGTCACATACTACGATAGAGCGGAGCATGAGAGGAGCAGCTGGGGGGCTACAGTGTCACATACTACAGATAGAGCGGAGCATGGAGAGGAGGAGCTGGGGGGGCTACAGTGTCACATACAAGATAGAGCGGAGCATGGAGAGGAGGAGCTGGGGGCTACAGTGTCACATACAGATAGAGCGGAGCATGGAGAGGAGGGAGCTGGGGGGCTACAGTGTCACATACAGATAGAGCGGAGCATGGAGAGGAGGAGCTGGGGGGCTACAGTGTCACATACTACAGATAGAGCGGAGCATGGAGAGGAGGAGCTGGGGGGCTACAGTGTCACATACAGATAGAGCGGAGCATGGAGAGGAGGAGCTGGGGGGCTACAGTGTCACATACTACAGATAGAGCGGAGCATGGAGAGGAGGAGCTGGGGGGCTACAGTGTCACATACAGATAGAGCGGAGCATGGAGAGGAGGAGCTGGGGGGCTACAGTGTCACATACTACAGATAGAGCGGAGCATGGAGAGGAGGAGCTGGGGGGCTACAGTGTCACATACAGATAGAGCGGAGCATGGAGAGGAGGAGCTGGGGGGCTACAGTGTCACATACAGATAGAGCGGAGCATGGAGAGGAGGAGCTGGGGGGGGCTACAGTGTCACATACAGATAGAGCGGAGCATGGAGAGGAGGAGCTGGGGGGCTCAGTTGTCACATACTACATATAGAGCGGAGCATGGAGAGGAGGAGCTGGGGGGCTACAGTGTCACATACAGATAGAGCGGAGCATGGAGGGAGGAGCTGGGGGGCTACAGTGTCACATACAGATAGAGCGGAGCATGGAGAGGAGGAGCTGGGGGGCTACAGTGTCCACATACAGATAGAGCGGAGCATGGAGAGGAGGAGCTGGGGGGCTACAGTGTCACATACAGATAGAGCGGAGCATGGAGAGGAGGAGCTGGGGGGCTACAGTGTCACATTACAGATAGAGCGGAGCATGGAGAGGAGGAGCTGGGGGGCTACAGTGTCACATACAGATAGAGCGGAGCATGGAGAGGAAGGAGCTGGGGGCTACAGTGTCACATACTACAGATAGAGCGGAGCATGGAGAGGAGGAGCTGGGGGGCTACAGTGTCACTACTCAGATAGAGCGGAGCATGGAGAGGAGGAGCTTGGGGGGCGACAGTGTCAACATACAGATAGAGCGGAGCATGGAGAGGAGGAGATGGGGGGCTACAGTGTCACATACTACAGATAGGAGCGGAGCATGGAGAGGAGGAGCTGGGGGGCTACAGTGTCACATACAGATAGAGCGGAGCATGGAGAGGAGGAGCTGGGGGGCTACAAGTGTCACATACAGATAGAGCGGAGCATGGAGAGGAGGAGCTGGGGGGCTACAGTGTCACTATACAGATAGAGCGGAGCATGGAGAGGAGGAGCTGGGGGCTACAGTGTCACATACTACAGATAGAGCGGAGCATGGAGAGGAGGAGCTGGGGGGGCTACAGTGTCACATACAGATAGAGCGGAGCATGGAGAGGAGGAGCTGGGGGGCTACAGTGTCACATACTACAGATAGAGCGGAGCATGGAAGAGGAGGAGCTGGGTGGGCTACAGTGTCACATACAGATAGAGCGGAGCATGGAGAGGAGGAGCTCGGGGGCTACAGTGTCACATACTACAGATAGAGCGGAGCATGGAGAGGAGGAGCTGGGGGGCTACAGTGTCACATACAGATAGAGCGGAGCATGGAGAGGAGGAGCTGGGGGCTACAGTGTCACATACAGATAGAGCGGAGCATGGAGAGGAGGAGCTGGGGGGCTACAGTGTCACATACAGATAGAGCGGAGCATGGAGAGGAGGAGCTGGGGGGCTACAGTGTCACATACTACAGATAGAGCGGAGCATGGAGAGGAGGAGCTGGGGGGCTACAGTGTCACATACTACAGATAGAGCGGAGCATGGAGAGGAGGAGCTGGGGGGCTACAGTGTCACATACAGATAGAGGGGAGCATGGAGAGGAGGAGCTGGGGGGCTACAGTGTCACATACACAGATAGAGCGGAGCATGGAGAGGAGGAGCTGGGGGGCTACAGTGTCACATACAGATAGAGCGGAGCATGGAGAGGAGGAGCTGGGGGCTACAGTGTCACATACAGATAGAGCGGAGCATGGAGAGGAGGAGCTGGGGGGCTACAGTGTCACATACAGATAGAGCGGAGGCATGGAGAGGAGGCGCTGGGGGCTACAGTGTCACCTACTACAGATAGAGCGGAGCATGGAGAGGAGGAGCTGGGGGCTACAGTGTCACATACTACAGATAGAGCGGAGCATGGATGAGATGAGCTGGGGGGGCTACAGTGTCACATACTACAGATAGAGCGGAGCATGGAGAGGAGGAGCTGGGGGGCAACAGTGTCACATACTACAGATAGAGCGGAGCATGGAGAGGAGGAGCTGGGGGGCTACAGTTGTCACATACAGATAGAGCGGAGCATGGAGAGGAGGATTGGGGGCTACAGTGTCACATACAGATAGAGCGGAGCATGGAGAGGAGGAGCTGGGGGGCTACAGTGTCACATACTAAGATAGAGCGGAGCATGGAGAGGAGGAGCTGGGGGGCTACAGTGTCCATACTACAGATAGAGCGGAGCATGAAGAGGAGGAGCTGGGGGCTACAGTGTCACATAACAGATAGAGCGGAGCATGGAGAGGAGGAGCTGGGGGGCTACCAGTGTCACATACTACAGATAGAGCGGAGCATGGAGAGGAGGAGCTGGGGGGCTACAGTGTCACATACAGATAGAGGGGAGCATGGAGAGGAGGAGCTGGGGGGCTACAGTGTCACTATACAGATAGAGCGGAGCATGGAGAGGAGGAGCTGGGGGGCTACAGTGGTCCACATACAGATAGAGCGGAGCATGGCGAGGAGGAGCTGGGGGCTACAGTGGTTCACATCTACAGATAGAGCGGAGCATGGAGAGGAGGAGCTGGGGGGCTACAGTGTCACATACTACAGATAGAGCGGAGCATGGAGAGGAGGAGCTGGGGGGCTACAGTGTCACATACTACAGATAGAGCGGAGCATGGAGAGAGGAGCTGGGGGGGCTACAGTGTCACATACAGATAGAGCGGAGCATGGAGAGGAGGAGCTGGGGGGCTACAGTGTCACATACAGATAGAGCGGAGCATGGAGAGGAGGAGCTGGGGGCTACAGTGTCACATACTACAGATAGAGCGGAGCATGGAGAGGAGGAGCTGGGGGCTACAGTGTCACATACAGATAGAGCGGAGCATGGAGAGGAGTAGCTGGGGGGCTACAGTGTCACATACTACAGATAGAGCGGGAGCATGGAGAGGAGGAGCTGGGGGGCTACAGTGTCACACTACAGATAAGGCGGAGCATGGAGAAGGAGGAGCTGGGGGGAGGCTACAGTGTCACATACTATGATTAGAGCGGAGCATGGAGAGGAGGAGCTGGGGGCTACAGTGTCACATACTACAGATAGAGCGGAGCATGGAGAGGAGGAGCTGGGGGCTACAGTGTCACATACTACAGATAGAGCGGAGCATGGAGAGGAGGAGCTGGGGGGCTACAGTGTCACATACAGATAGAGCGGAGCATGGAGAGGAGGAGCTGGGGGGCTACAGTGTCACATACAGATAGAGCGGAGCATGGAGAGGAGGAGCTGGGGGGCTACAGTGTCACATTACTACAGATAGAGCGGAGGCATGGAGAGGGAGGAGCTGGGGGGGCTACAGTGTCACATATACAGATAGAGCGGAGCATGGAGAGGAGGAGCTGGGGGCCTACAGTGTCACATACAGATAGAGCGGAGCATGGAGAGGAGGAGCTGGGGGGCTACAGTGTCACATACAGATAGAGCGGAGCATGGAGAGGAGGAGCTGGGGGGCTACAGTGTCACATACAGATAGAGCGGAGCATGGAGAGGAGGAGCTGGGGGGCTACAGTGTCACATACAGATAGAGCGGAGCATGGAGAGGAGGAGCTGGGGGGCTACAGTGTCACATTACTACAGATAGAGCGGAGCATGGAGAGGAGGAGCTGGGGGGCTACAGTGTCACATACAGATAGAGCGGAGCATGGAGAGGAGGAGCTGGGGGGCTACAGTTGTCACATACAGATAGGGCGGAGCATGGAGAGGAGGAGCTGGGGGCTACAGTGTCACATACAGATAGAGCGGAGCATGGAGAGGAGGAGCTGGGGGGCTACAGTGTCACATACACAGATAGAGCGGAGCATGGAGTAGGAGAGCTGGGGGGCTACAGTGTCACAATACAGATAGGCGGAGCATGGAGAGGAGGAGCTGGGGGGCTACAGTGTCACATACTACGATAGAGCGGAGCATGGAGATGGAGGAGCTGGGGGGCTACAGTGTCACATACAGATAGAGCGGAGCATGGAGAGGAGGAGCTGGGGGTCTACAGTGTCACATACTACAGATAGAGCGGAGCGTGGAGGAGCATGGAGAGGAGGGAGCTGGGGGGGCTACAGTGTCGACATACTACAGATAGAGCGGAGCATGGAGAGGAGGAGCTGGGGGCTACAGGTCACATACTACAGATAGAGCGGAGATGGAGAGGAGGAGCTGGGGGCTACAGTGTCACATACTACAGATAGAGCGGAGCATGGAGAGGAGGAGCTGGGGGCTACAGTGTCACATACAGATAGAGCGGAGCATGGAGAGGAGGAGCTCGGGGGCTACAGTGTCAACTACAGATAGAGCCGGAGCATGGAGAGGAGGAGCTTGGGGGGGCTACAGTGTCACCTACAGATAGAGCGGAGCATGAGAGGAGGAGCTGGGGGGGCTACAGTGTCACATACAGATAGAGCGGAGCATGGAGAGGGAGGAGCTGGGGGGCTACAGTGTCACATACAGATAGAGCGGTAGCATGGAGAGGAGGAGCTGGGGGGCTACAGTGTCACATACTACAGATAAGAGCGGAGCATGGAGAGGGGGAGCGGGGGGCTACAGTGTCACACTACAGATAGAGCGGAGCATTGGAGAGGAGGAGCTGGGGGCTACAGTGTCACATACAGATAGAGCGGAGCATGGAGAGGAGGAGCTGGGGGGCTACAGTGTCACATACTACAGATAGAGCGGAGCATGGAGAGGAGGAGCTGGGGGGCTACAGGTCACATACTACAGATAGAGCGGAGCATGGAGTAGGAGGAGTGGGGGGGCTACAGTGTCACATACAGATTAGAGCGGGAGCATGGAGAGGAGGAGCTGGGGGGCTACAGTGTCACATACAGATAGAGCGGAGCATGGAGAGGAGGAGCTGGGGGGCTACAGTGTCACATACAGATAGAGCGGAGCATGGAGAGGAGGAGCTGGGGGGCTACAGTGTCACAATACAGATAGAGCGGAGCATGGAGAGGAGGAGCTGGGGGGATACGGTGTCACATACAGATAGAGCGGAGCATGGAGAGGAGGAGCTGGGGGGCTACAGTGTCACATACCAGATAGAGCGGAGCATGGAGAGGAGGAGCTGGGGGCTACAGTGTCACATACTACAGATAGAGCGGAGCATGGAGAGGAGGAGCGGGGGGCTACAGTGTCACATACAGATAGAGCGGAGCATGGAGAGGGGGAGCTGGGGGGCTACAGTGTCACATACAGATAGAGCGGAGCATGGAGAGGAGGAGCTGGGGGCTACAGTGTCACATACTACAGATAGAGCGGAGCATGGAGAGGAGGGAAGCTGGGGGGCTACAGTGTCACATACCAGATAGAGCGGAGCATGGAGAGGGGGAGCTGGGGGGCTACAGTGTCACATACTCAGATAGAGCGGAGCATGGAGAGGAGGAGCTGGGGGCTTACAGTGTCACATACTACAGATAGGAGGGGAGCATGGAGAGGAGGAGCTGGGGGGCTACAGTGTCACATACAGATTAGAACGGAGCATGGAGAGGAGGAGCTGGGGGGCTACAGTGTCACATACAGATAGAGCGGGAGCATGGAGAGGAGGAGCTGGGGGGCTACAGTGTCACATACAGATAGAGCGGAGCATGGAGAGGAGGAGATGGGGGCTACAGTGTCACATACTACAGATAGAGCGGAAGCATGGAGAGGAGGAGCTGGGGGCTACAGTGTCACATCTACAGATAGAGCGGAGCATGGAAGAGGAGGAGCTGGGGGGCTACAGTGTCACATACAGATAGAGCGGAGCAGGAGAGGAGGAGCTGGGGGGCTACAGTGTCACATACTACAGATAGAGCGGAGCATGGAGAGGAGGAGCTGGGGGGCTACAGTGTCACATACTACAGATAGAGCGGAGCATGGAGAGGAGGAGCTGGGGGGCTACAGTGTCACAATACAGATAGAGCGGAGCATGGAGAGGAGGAGCTGGGGGGCTACAGTGTCACATACAGAGAGAGCGGAGCATGGAGAGGAGGAGCTGGGGGGCTACAGTGTCACATACAGATAGAGCGGAGCATGGAGAGGGGAGCTGGGGGGCTACAGTGTCACATAACAGATAGAGCGGAGCATGGAGAGGAGGAGCTGGGGGCTACAGTGTCACATACCAGATAGAGCGGAGCATGGAGAGGGGAGCTGGGGGCTACAGTGTCACATACAGATAGAGCGGAGCATGGAGAGGAGGAGCTGGGGGGCTACAGTGTCACATACTAAGATAGAGCGGAGCATGGAGAGGAGGAGCTGGGGGGCTACAGTGTCACATACAGATAGAAGCGGAGCATGGAGAGGGAGGAGCTGGGGGGCTACAGTGTCACATACTACAGATAGAGCGGAGCATGGAGAGAGGAGCTGGGGGCTACAGTGTCACATACAGATAGAGCGGAGCATGGAGAGGGGGAGCTGGGGGCTACAGTGTCACATACTACAGATAGTTCGGAGCATGGAGAGGAGGAGCTGGGGGGCTACAGTGTCACATACAGATAGAGCGGAGCATGGAGAGGAGGAGCTGGGGGGCTACAGTGTCACATACTACAGATAGAGCGGAGCATGGAGAGGAGGAGCTGGGGGCTACAGTGTCACATACAGAGAGCGGAGCATGGAGAGGAGGAGCCGGGGGGCTACAGTGTCACATACAGATAGAGCGGAGCATGGAGAGGGGGAGCTGGGGGGCTACAGTGTCACATACAGATAGAGCGGAGCATGGAGAGGGGAGCTGGGGGGCTACAGTGTCACATACAGATAGAGCGGAGCATGGAGAGGGGGAGCTGGGGGGCTACAGTGTCACATACAGATAGAGCGGAGCATGGAGAGGAGGAGCTGGGGGGCTACAGTGTCAATACTACAGATAGAGCGGAGCATGGAGAGGAGGAGCTGGGGGGCTACAGTGTCACATACAGATAGAGCGGAGCATGGAGAGGAGGAGCTGGGGGGCTACAGTGTCACATACAGATAGAGCGGAGCATGGAGAGGAGGAGCTGGGGGGCTACAGTGTCACATACAGATAGAGCGGAGCATGGAGAGGAGGAGCTGGGGGGCTACAGTGTCACATACTACAGATAGAGCGGAGCATGGAGAGGAGGAGCTGGGGGGCTACAGTGTCACATACAGATAGAGCGGAGCATGGAGAGGAGGAGCTGGGGGGCTACAGTGTCACATACAGATAGAGCGGAGCATGGAGAGGAGGAGCTGGGGGGCTACAGTGTCACATATACAGATAGAGCGGAGCATGGAGAGGAGGAGCTGGGGGCTACAGTGTCACATACTACAGATAGAGCGGAGCATGGAGAGGAGGAGCTGGGGGGCTACAGTGTCACATACAGATAGAGCGGAGCATGGAGAGGAGGAGCTGGGGGGCTACAGTGTCACATACAGATAGAGCGGAGCATGGAGAGGAGGAGCTGGGGGGCTACAGTGTCACATACAGATAGAGCGGGAGCATGGAGAGGAGGAGCTGGGGGGCTACAGTGTCACATACTACAGATAGAGCGGAGCATGGAGAGGAGGAGCTGGGGGGCTACAGTGTCACATACAAGATAGAGCGGAGCATGGAGAGGAGGAGCTGGGGGCTACAGTGTCACATACTAAGATAGAGCGGAGCATGGAGAGGAGGAGCTGGGGGGCTACAGTGTCACATACAGATAGAGCGGAGCATGGAGAGGAGGAGCTGGGGGGCCTACAGTGTCACATACAGATTAGAGCGGAGCATGGAGAGGAGGAGCTGGGGGGCTACAGTGTCACATACAGATAGAGCGGAGCATGGAGAGGAGGAGCTGGGGGGCTACAGTGTCACATACAGATAGAGCGGAGCATGGAGAGGAGGAGCTGGGGGGGCTACAGTGTCACATACAGATAGAGCGGAGCATGGAGAGGAGGAGCTGGGGGGCTACAGTGTCACTACTACAGATAGAGCGGAGCATGGAGAGGAGGAGCGGGGGGCTACAGTGTCACAATACAGATAGAGCGGAGCATGGAGAGGAGGAGCTGGGGGGCTACAGTGTCACATACTACAGATAGAGCGGAGACAGGAGAGGAGGAGCTGGGGGGCTACAGTGTCACATACTACAGATAGAGCGGAGCATGGAGAGGAGGAGCTGGGGGGCTACAGTGTCACATACTACGATAGAGCGGAGCATGGAGAGGAGGAGCTGGGGGGCTACAGTGTCACAATACAGATAGAGCGGGAGCATGGAAGGAGGAGCTGGGGGGCTACAGTGTCACATACAGATAGAGCGGAGCATGGAGAGGAGGAGCTGGGGGGCTACAGTGTCACATACTACAGATAGAGCGGAGCATGGAGAGGAGGAGCTGGGGGCTACAGTGTCACATACAGATAGAGCGGAGCATGGAGAGGAGGAGCTGGGGGGCTACAGTGTCACATACTACAGATAGAGCGGAGCATGGAGAGGAGGAGCTGGGGGGCTACAGTGTCACTACTACAGATAGAGCGGAGCATGGAGAGGAGGAGCTGGGGGGCTACAGTGTCACATACTACAGATAGAGCGGAGCATGGAGAGGAGGAGCTGGGGGGCTACAGTGTCACATACTACAGATAGAGCGGAGCATGGAGAGGAGGAGCTGGGGGGCTACAGTGTCACATACAGATAGAGCGGAGCATGGAGAGGAGGAGCTGGGGGGCTACAGTGTCACATACTACAGATAGAGCGGAGCATGGAGAGGAGGAGCTGGGGGGCTACAGTGTCACATACTACAGATAGAGCGGAGCATGGAGAGGAGGAGCGGGGGGGCTACAGTGTCACATACAGATAGAGCGGAGCATGGAGAGGGGAGCTGGGGGGCTACAGTGTCCACATACAGCTAGAGCGGAGCATGGAGCGGAGGAGCTGGGGGGCTACAGTGTCACATACTACAGATAGAACGGAGCATGAGAGGAGGGAGCTGGGGGGCTACAGTGTCACATACAGATAGAGCGGAGCATGGAGAGGGGGAGCTGGGGGGCTACAGTGTCACATACCACAGATAGAGCGGAGCATGGAGCGGAGGAGCTGGGGGGCTACAGTGTCACATACTACAGATAGAGCGGAGCATGGAAGAGGAGGGAGCTGGGGGGGCTACAGTGTCACATACAGATAGAGCGGAGCATGGAGAGGGGAGCTGGGGGGCTACAGTGTCACATACAGATAGAGCGGAGCATGGAGAGGAGGAGCTGGGGGCTACAGTGTCACATACTACAGATAGAGCGGAGCATGGAGAGGAGGAGCTGGGGGCTACAGTGTCACATACTACAGATAGAGCGGAGCATGGAGAGGAGGAGCTGGGGGGCTACAGTGTCACATACAGATAGAGCGGAGCATGGAGAGGAGGAGCTGGGGGGCTACAGTGTCACATACAGATAGAGCGGAGCATGGAGAGGAGGAGCTGGGGGGCTACAGTGTCACATACTACAGATAGAGCGGAGCATGGAAGAGGAGGAGCTGGGGGGCTACAGTGTCACATACAGATAGAGCGGAGCATGGAGAGGAGGAGCTGGGGGGCTACAGTGTCACATACAGATAGAGCGGAGCATGGAGAGGAGGAGCTGGGGGGCTACAGTGTCACATACTACAGATAGAGCGGAGCATGGAGAGGGAGGAGCTGGGGGGCTACAGTGTCACATACAGATAGAGCGGAGCATGGAGAGGAGGAGCTGGGGGGCTACAGTGTCACATACTACAGATAGAGCGGAGCATGGAGAGGAGGAGCTGGGGGGCTACAGTGTCACATACTACAGATAGAGCGGAGCATGGAGAGGAGGAGCTGGGGGGCTACAGTGTCACATACAGATAGAGCGGAGCATGGAGAGGAGGAGCTGGGGGGCTACAGTGTCACATACAGATAGAGCGGAGCATGGAGAGGAGGAGCTGGGGGGCTACAGTGTCACATACTACAGATAGAGCGGAGCATGGAGAGGAGGAGCTGGGGGGCTACAGTGTCACATACAGATAGAGCGGAGCATGGAGAGGGGGAGCTGGGGGGCTACAGTGTCACATACTACAGATAGAAACGGAGCATGAGAGGAGGAGCTGGGGGGCTACAGTGTCACATACAGATAGAGCGGAGCATGGAGAGGGGGAGCTGGGGGGCTACAGAGTCACATACAGATAGAGCGGAGCATGGAGAGGAGGAGCTGGGGGGCTACAGTGTCACATACAGATAGAGCGGAGCATGGAGAGGAGGAGCTGGGGGGCTACAGTGTCACATACAGATAGAGCGGAGCATGGAGAGGGGGAGCTGGGGGGCTACAGTGTCACATACAGATAGAGCGGAGCATGGAGAGGAGGAGCTGGGGGGCTACACTGTCCCATCCTACAGATAGAGCGGAGCATGGAGAGGAGGAGCTGGGGGCTACAGTGTCACATACAGATAGAGCGGAGCATGGAGAGGAGGAGCTGGGGGGCTACAGTGTCACATACTACAGATAGAGCGGAGCATGGAGAGGAGGAGCTGGGGGGCTACAGTGTCACATACTACAGATAGAGCGGAGCATGGAGAGGAGGAGCTGGGGGCTACAGTGTCACATACAGATAGAGCGGAGCATGGAGAGGAGGAGCTGGGGGCTACAGTGTCACATACTACAGATAGAGCGGAGCATGGAGAGGAGGAGCTGGGGGGCTACAGTGTCACATACAGATAGAGCGGAGCATGGAGAGGAGGAGCTGGGGGGCTACAGTGTCACATACTACAGATAGAGCGGAGCATGGAGAGGAGGAGCTGGGGGGCTACAGTGTCACATACAGATAGAGCGGAGCATGGAGAGGAGGAGCTGGGGGGCTACAGTGTCACATACAGATAGAGCAGAGCATGGAGAGGAGGAGCTGGGGGGCTACAGTGTCACATACAGATAGAGCGGAGCATGGAGAGGAGGAGCTGGGGGGCTACAGTGTCACATACTACAGATAGAGCGGAGCATGGAGAGGAGGAGCTGGGGGCTACAGTGTCACATACAGATAGAGCGGAGCATGGAGAGGAGGAGCTGGGGGGCTACAGTGTCACATACTACAGATAGAGCGGAGCATGGAGAGGAGGAGCTGGGGGGCTACAGTGTCACATACAGATAGAGAGGAGCATGGAGAGGAGGAGCTGGGGGGCTACAGTGTCACATACTACAGATAGAGCGGAGCATGGAGAGGAGGAGCTGGGGGCTACAGTGTCACATACAGATAGAGCGGAGCATGGAGAGGGGGAGCTGGGGGGCTACAGTGTCACATACTACAGATAGAGCGGAGCATGGAGAGGAGGAGCTGGGGGGCTACAGTGTCACATACAGATAGAGCGGAGCATGGAGAGGAGGAGCTGGGGGGCTACAGTGTCACATACTACAGATAGAGCGGAGCATGGAGAGGGGGAGCTGGGGGGCTACAGTGTCACATACTACAGATAGAGCGGAGCATGGAGAGGAGGAGCTGGGGGGCTACAGTGTCACATACTACAGATAGAGCGGAGCATGGAGAGGAGGAGCTGGGGGCTACAGTTTCACATACAGATAGAGCAGAGCATGGAGAGGAGGAGCTGGCGGGCTACAGTGTCACATACAGATAGAGCGGAGCATGGAGAGGAGGAGCTGGTGGTCTACAGTGTCACATACTACAGATAGAGCGGAGCATGGAGAGGAGGAGCTGGGGGGCTACAGTGTCACATACAGATAGAGCGGAGCATGGAGAGGAGGAGCTGGTGGTCTACAGTGTCACATACTACAGATAGAGCGGAGCTTGGAGAGGAGGAGCTGGGGGGCTACAGTGTCACATACAGATAGAGCGGAGCATGGAGAGGAGGAGCTGGGGGGCTACAGTGTCACATACAGATAGAGCGGAGCATGGAGAGGGGGAGCTGGGGGGCTACAGTGTCACATACAGATAGAGCGGAGCATGGAGAGGAGGAGCTGGGGGGCTACAGTGTCACATACTACAGATAGAGCGGAGCATGGAGAGGAGGAGCTGGGGGGGCTACAGTGTCACATACAGATAGAGCGGAGCATGGAGAGGAGGAGCTGGGGGGCTACAGTGTCACATACAGATAGAGCGGAGCATGGAGAGGAGGAGCTGGGGGCTACAGTGTCACATACTACAGATAGAGCGGAGCATGGAGAGGAGGAGCTGGGGGGCTACAGTGTCACATACTACAGATAGAGCGGAGCATGGAGAGGAGGAGCTGGGGGGCTACAGTGTCACATACAGATAGAGCGGAGCATGGAGAGGAGGAGCTGGGGGGCTACAGTGTCACATACAGATAGAGCGGAGCATGGAGAGGGGGAGCTGGGGGGCTACAGTGTCACATACAGATAGAGCGGAGCATGGAGAGGAGGAGCTGGGGGGCTACAGTGTCACATACAGATAGAGCGGAGCATGGAGAGGAGGAGCTGGGGGGCTACAGTGTCACATACAGATAGAGCGGAGCATGGAGAGGAGGAGCTGGGGGGCTACAGTGTCACATACAGATAGAGCGGAGCATGGAGAGGAGGAGCTGGGGGGCTACAGTGTCACATACAGATAGAGCGGAGCATGGAGAGGGGGAGCTGGGGGCTACAGTGTCACATACAGATAGAGCGGAGCATGGAGAGGAGGAGCTGGTGGTCTACAGTGTCACATACTACAGATAGAGCGGAGCATGGAGAGGAGGAGCTGGGGGGCTACAGTGTCACATACAGATAGAGCGGAGCATGGAGAGGAGGAGCTGGGGGGCTACAGTGTCACATACAGATAGAGCGGAGCATGGAGAGGGGGAGCTGGGGGCTACAGTGTCACATACAGATAGAGCGGAGCATGGAGAGGAGGAGCTGGGGGCTACAGTGTCACATACTACAGATAGAGTGGAGCATGGAGAGGAGGAGCTGGGGGGCTACAGTGTCACATACAGATAGAGCGGAGCATGGAGAGGAGGAGCTGGGGGGCTACAGTGTCACATACAGATAGAGCGGAGCATGGAGAGGAGGAGCTGGGGGGCTACAGTGTCACATACTACAGATAGAGCGGAGCATGGAGAGGAGGAGCTGGGGGGCTACAGTGTCACATACTACAGATAGAGCGGAGCATGGAGAGGAGGAGCTGGGGGGCTACAGTGTCACATACAGATAGAGCGGAGCATGGAGAGGAGGAGCTGGGGGCTACACTGTCACATACTACAGATAGTGCGGAGCATGGAGAGGAGGAGCTGGGGGGCTACAGTGTCACATACAGATAGAGCGGAGCATGGAGAGGAGGAGCTGGGGGCTACAGTGTCACATACAGATAGAGCGGAGCATGGAGAGGAGGAGCTGGGGGGCTACAGTGTCACATACAGATAGAGCGGAGCATGGAGAGGAGGAGCTGGGGGGCTACAGTGTCACATACAGATAGAGCGGAGCATGGTGTTAAGGTTAAATTTATATGTTGACCTCTCTCTATGGAGAGAAGCCAAAAACCCAGGTAAAGGATGGTTTTTTAATTATATCTAGAGTTGGAATCCTGCAGTGTTACCAGCTCGTCACTTATACGTCACTGACACAGATGAGACAATGTATCAGGATTATAAGCCTGGAGAAAATGGCCCAAGTTTTATTATGGTCATCACATTTTATAGACAGATAGAATATAGGGTGGTAACAAATGCTAATAAGACATAGATGAGGCGGTGCTAGTGATTTAGATATTCAGTCATGCGCAATGGCATCTATATTAGTATTCATTATTATTATTCAAAAAGGTTAGAACAATACATTCTCTGCAATGATACTTTCACATTATTCCCACTGTAACAGACAGGCAACTTTCCTCTGAGAACGGCCTTGGACGCTGATAAACATGTCTCTGAGGGAAATAGTTCTTGAGACAAAACATTCTTTCTAGTGTCCATATCAGAAGTTTTCCAAGGTAAGAAATGGTCCAACTATAAGTTAACCCTATCAGGGACTCTCTAATGTGCTGGAGCTTCTGAGCAAGAGGCCTATATATATGTGTAGTCATATAGGTACGGTGCAGGTAGGTAAAATCGTATCGTTGGCCTTATCATTCCCCCATTTGACATGGATATGGTTCATCACTGGTGGTTGGGTCGTAGCCGGAGGTTTTAAGGACTCTACCCTCAGTCGCAGGTTGATCAAGGGACCACAGGTGAAAACATCCTCCAAGTACTAGTACAGCATCCAACCTCCAGAAATGTCCAGGCGGCACAGATTCAAGAGAACCGATAAGAGAAAGAAAGCATAGTAACGTTAGTCTCTTATATGAGGGTGAAGCTTCTTCCTGTTTGTCGAGGTTTTATACGAGAGAAAATACACATGAACACTTTTACTGAAAAACAGATCAGTATTATGCATAAGACCACTTGGAAGAGACCCTGAAGGACTCCCATTAGTTTATGGGCATCACCATAGGATAGACAAAAATAGTACCATACGTTTTATTGAAAGTTATAGATGGCGGAACAAACTTACAGCAGATGTGGTAGTAAGATCTGCAATAACCGAAAGAAAATACTAAACAATGGGCGAGTCTGTATAGTATACATCAATATACAGCTTAGTTACAACAAAACAAATAAAAGCTTATTATCAATACCCAAACTAATATATGTATATGACAAATACCTCTCTGGATTTTATCAAAATAACCAAACCTTATTGTCTCATCACTCCTGTCCCTAAGATTTGTCCCTAATCTTGACTACAGATGTAGCCCCCTTCTCTAGGTCCCTTTACCGTAGGACTTCTTTAAAGGTAAGACAATCCTCCGTCCCGAACCTAACTAGTCTCCTGTCACTCCTACGTCTCCCTGTGACACTGAGTGATCAGACAATAAGTTCTTCACTGTATATAACAGATGTGACTCTATCACAAGGACTCTACCACTTTGGTATCATGTGGGTATTGGAAAGTCACAAAAACTAACTTTAAAAAGTTTCTGAAAATAAAAAGTTTAGATGTGAGCAAATCTTATCTCATGGCAAAAGCAAAAATAAAAAGTTGATTGACACATAAACCAAAAACAGCATAACAGGTAAATGCAATAAAATCTCCACAATGTGACCTACTATGTAACCACTAGATTCACTGATAATAACCAATTAGTGAATTCACAATCTTCAGTACCGGATTCTCAAAATTTCCACTTCTTTTTAGTCTTTTTACTTCATTTTGTACCTAGAAAACGTCTTTATGATTAGATCACACAGGAGTAATGACTGGTCGCATGGTCACATCTGTTCCTGTAAGTAATCATATAATATAATACATACACCAATAATATGAAGTAACTGGGCGCTTATTACCGATATAATATTTGGATCCTACTGAATTGTCTCTTGTCTGACTGAGATCATCATATATTACACATAAGATAACCACCATAGAAATAAAAGCAAAGTGTAAACAATACATCACCTAAGGTTTCAAAGCCTTTTTATGAGAATAATATATATCATATGATCCTTTTTGTAATAGTAGCATTGGTATGGATCCTTTATCCTTAAACCCATCTTTTGACTGACAGGCCTCTTTACAGACACTTGGACTCTTGGCCTCAGTTATATATAGGCCACTAGTATTACCTCAGACATTGGCTTTGTCGTCTCCCATAGTTTTGGCTTGACCTGTAAAGAAGACACCAATACAGACAAGGACATACCTATATAGGCCACCTGTGGCAGCTGGATGACGTCCACTTACATTCCCTGAAACAGGCAGGAAGATGACAGACTATGCAGACAGGCACTTTACGGTGTTACTTACAGTAGGTTATGACAGGTGTAGATAATACAGCCGTACACAACCCTCTTTGCTATATTTGTTGTCCCCTGGGCCGCCCAATGTGAGGATACTACACCACATTACACATGGCTTCCTTCTGCTGGTTTTGTCAGATAACTTACAGTGGGATACAAGGCAGGCGGCAAACACAGTTACTTACCTTACTGTCTGCATGCCATCTTTACCCAGTACCTCTTCTCTATCCGCTGGTCTCTCAGCTTGTTGCTGATTGTCTCTGGAAAAGACTTAAAAACAAACAGATCCACATCTCCCCTCCACCTGTACACTATGTACGGTTACCTCAGGAAGAGACCGGAAACATCTCCCCATTCCCTTGTACGCTTTGTACGCTGTTACCTTGGGAAGAGCACAGAAACCACCGCATCACCAGCTTCATCCATCACCATTTAGGCTTCAGGGTTTGTCTGCGTGAACGTTGCGTCAGCCGCTCTATGGCAGCTTTTCTTCTTCTTTGAACAGTTTTTTGAACGCTTCTTTGAAGTGTTTTTGGTAAGCCCAGGGACCAAACAAATCTCTAATTTGCCAATTAACCCATAATGGTGGGCTTCATATAGACATCTGCACAGTTACCTTCAACCATCCTACATGTCTCAGTGATTGTCCTCACCTCCAGCTTATGGCAGGAGCGGTTTCTGTAGTGGAACGTCACTCTGCATGGCGGTCACCATATATCCTTGCGTCTTGTGTCATCCATCTTTGAAAAGTCTGGGATAATCTACAATGAAAACTTTTAAACTTTCATTAATATTTGGGCTTTCAATTACATTTTCATCTTTCACAATTTAAAATATCAAACACAATAAGTAACAAAAACATCCTTATTCAAAAATAAAAAATTTGTACGGTGTTTAAAAAAATTTAAAACATCAAAATTGGCTACTCCATCAAAATGGGCTGCTCCCATTTCCATTCACCTCTATCCCCTCCCCCATTTGAATCTACATCAATAGGCAACAGAGATGCTGGATTCAATGCACTTAGCACAAGATATATATATATTGGGGGGGCATAAGGAGTGCAGACTGGAGCCATGGACATGGGTTTGGTTTTTACTAGGGATAAAAAGTACATATATATTCATGAGCTAAGTTTGCTATAATCATCACAAAACTGTTAACCCTAAAAATAAAAACATTAAAAAAATAATTAAACATTGTACACTCGTCCCATATTAACCTTCTTTTGATAAAAAAAAATTAAATAAATCCACTGAAATGAATATTCCTTCAATACGCTGCTCTTATCAGTAAGCAGAACGCTCTGAGCTTCACTTCTAACCTTGAGCAGTGAGCAGTAAAATCATAGATACAAGAGTTAAAACTTCTTGGAAGTTTTTATTTTATTTTTTTTTCTAACATCCTTGAAGTTACAGAAGATATCAGCGCTGTGCTCTTATGCACCAGACTGTAACCTTGGACAGTGGCACACATACTTATAACTTAGTAGGAAAAAAAACAATTTGCGTAGAACTTATTAGGATAGATGTGTACACATATGTACACATATATATATATATAAACACTTGTTAAATAAAGTTACATAGAAATATATATATTTTACTGTAGTAAACTACTTCTTCTTTGAAATATCATACGTTGGGGACACACACTTAAAGAAAATCTGCTTACAATATATATTGGGATACATATATATACTTTTTAAATAAATGTGTAAGTTACAGTAATAAGTTACTACAGGCTCCTTATACCATTTGGTTCTTAATAAGTGCACAAAATTCTGCGTTTGATCTTTACCAATTATCACTTTTCTCTTGACATTCCAAATAAACGTACTTTTTCTCTCTGACTCCTCCTACTGACACTTCCGTATAACAATCTTATACACTAATAGGTCTAATAGACCCAGCTCCTTCAAACAGTCTCATTGCTTTTCCCTCCAACAAACCTTTGTCTAACTTTCTTCACCATCAGGTAATAATATTCATTAATAAATGTGCAAAACAGTTGTTAGACCCTATCGGAGAGTCCTGTGCCCGCCCCCTCAGTGACACTAAGCAGTATGGGCGGAGGACAGAAATGCCAGGAGTTAAAATGGCCACCGGACTAGATAACCGGATATAGGGGTGTTGGCTTAGGGCATGGTTTTGAGACGTCACAATTATAATACAGACGTGGATGATATGGGGAGTGGTTGGCTTTCAGTCGCCATCTTTGAGGGCTGATTACAGAAAAGTGGCGTAGCTAAATAAGCAAATGTTCCACGGTCGGGACAACAGAAAATGATCAACATTTTTTAACACGTAACATACTTCTAAAGGGGAACACCAGCTTAGTAAGACTGGCTGAAATACAGTATCATGTAGGAGCGTACATTACATTACACTAACAGCTCTGATTCTTTTTTTTTTCTAATGCTGCTTGCATGTGATCTGCAGCCCTCAGAGCTGGTTGATGGCCTTGTACAAAACATAACAAATAACACACACAAAAAAACTTTGTATGCTGCTTCACTACGCAGCATTAATTAACCTCTTCAGCTCTCTCAGTACTGTATCTAGCAATGAGCTGGACTGTTCTCCTTGTCTGAGTACGTGGCTTTGTACTCAGACACTTACATGGCAATATACACTATTTGAGGTTAGGCTGCCCACCTCCACAAAGGCATTGGTCTTACTAACAGGTAAGGGGCACTTTAAATCAAAGTAACTACTTCAACAGCCAACCAAGGGGAAGATTCCTGCAGAGCAAAGGGTCTATACGCCACCATTGGACGTAGGTTGGCTTTTCGCAGGATCTGGGGTTTGTATACAGATATAAACTGGGTACAATGGTGTAACATAATGATGTGGCTTGGGTCTGCCACACACACTACAATATTCTGTCTTATCTAGATATTGTTGGTCACCGGCACATGACATGTCCACCCAGCTGGACCTGTGCTTCCCACCCATTATCCTGAATGTTTTCCTTCTGTCTGACCCTCTGGCTCTCATCTATCTACTCCACACCCTCCCCTCTTAGAACTCTAATCCTTGATTCCCCCTTAGGGATAGTACTTCGATTAACCCCCAAGGTTCCTGGAAATTCCAAGGACCCATTTGCCCTGCATGTTACATGTAGGTCTGGTTACCTACCCACAAGGCAAAAATAAGTGTGCACAGGAGTGTGAGTGGTTTCCCAAGTGTTGGTCAGAGAGCCAGAGGTTGGTGGGGCTAAGGCATGTATCTGCCTTCATATCAAACCTCCTAAAGATCTGTTCTAGATCTTGCACTGCATCTTCTCATGCCCATCGCTAACTATATCTTCCTTAGCTTCACATCAGCTTCACATAAACTTCTTGTGGAGACTGGGGATCCCTTCTTTTAGTGAATAACTGTCTCATCCTTGCTCAGCTAATCCCTAGGTAGCGTATTGGGGAACGAAACCTAAACCTTAGGTTTTAACAAGCACAGCCACTATAGGCCCAGCCGTCACAGTGACACACTATGGCGACGCACTACAGCAACCTACTGTCCCTCGTTGCTAATTCCTCCTAGGGGGCAAGGGGGTAAGTCACAGATCTTCTGACCTGCTCTCTACCACAGTACAAGCACAATAATGGGATCAATACAAGTATTGTTCCCGCTGCTCGAGACAGAGATCACTTATCAGGAACCCGTTCACTCCAAAAGTTATGTGCCTACTGTGTGTGACCTCGCAGCTGTTCTCGATGCCATGCTGTATTACAAGGGTTAAGCATTAATCACAGCCTCCCCGTAAGGACGTAGAAGTGAATAAGTTCGGCAATCCCTTTCCTTAATTAAGCATAAATACAGCAACAGCTTATCTCAATCACACCACAGTTTGCGACGGCAATGCAGCACTTTAACCTTGTCCTATCCTGGGTTACAGAGTTCTTTGTCTAACAAATAGACTCAGCTTTACAAACATATATAGAGAACACAGGTGTGACGGGAATCTGATTAGATCCGTTCCCCTGAGGCACAGATAGTACGTAAGAAAGGGAAAGTCTTTCTTACCTGGCCAGTTATATCTGCGCGTCCGATGACGGATAAATCACCACATCCCGTCTGTCTGCGTTCTGGTTTGCAAGCGGCTGAGTCCCTGCCAAGGGCGCCAAATGTTAAGGTTAAATTTATATGTTGACCTCTCTCTATGGAGAGAAGCCAAAAACCCAGGTAAAGGATGGTTTTTTAATTATATCTAGAGTTGGAATCCTGCAGTATTACCAGCTCGTCACTTATACGTCACAGACACAGATAAGACAATGTATCATGATTATAAGCCTGGAGAAAATGGCCCCAGTTTTTATTATGGTAATCACATTTTATAGACAGATAGAATATAGGGTGGTAACAAATGCTAATAAGACATAGATGAGGCGGTGCTAGTGATTTAGATATTCAGTCATGTGCAATGGCATCTATATTAGTATTCATTATTATTATTCAAAAAGGTTAGAACAATACATTCTCTGCAATGATACTTTCACATTATTCCCACTGTAACAGACAGGCAACTTTCCTCTGAGAACGGCCTTGGACGCTGATAAAACATGTCTCTGAGGGAAATAGTTCTTGAGACAAAACATTCTTTCTAGTGTCCATATCAGAAGTTTTCCAAGGTAAGAAATGGTCCAACTATAAGTTAACCCTATCAGGGACTCTCTAATGTGCTGGAGCTTCTGAGCAAGAGGCCTATATATATGTGTAGTCATATAGGTACGGTGCAGGTAGGTAAAATGCATCGCTGGCCTTTATCAGAGGTCCTCCCTTCAACTAGCACTAGTTCTCGAAAATATTTAATAGACTGCACCATACCTGTATACTGTCATGGTATCCACATGGACCATGACAGCTGGGTCATCCCCAGCCCCCCCAAGTAATTTAATCCACCATTTCACCAGCATGACGAACCCTGGCACCAGGGGGACAGCAAACCATCTCGGTTGATGCGGTTTTGCTGACAAAATTATTCTATCAGTCTTCCTGATTATAGAATCCCTACAACCACGAAGCTGTCTAGGCCTACATACAATACATTCTGGTTACCAAAGTGTAAGTTTTATATTTTTCTATTTATAATAAAAGAATACAGGATTTAAATAAGGATTCAGAATGTACTTATGTACACAATGAACCCACAGAACGAAATAGTGAGTGCAGCTCTGGAGGGCGTGAGTGGCAGAAGACGTACCTGTGTGAGCTCCTGAGAACCAGAGCAGAGCAGAGAGGGTGAATTCCATCTGCTTTCCCAGGAAGGTGGCAGGTTCTGGGAGGGGGCCCCCACTATGGAGTCCCGACTCCCACTACTCCGGTCCTGGCCTGGAGAGGGGGGAGAATCATCCATTACCAGCCAGTGCACTGAGGTGCCTTCGGTAAGAAGATCTAGCGCACTCCCAAGCAATGTGGGTTTGGCTCCGTTGGCACCAGTCAGAAGCCAAAAGCTTCACAAAGTAAAGGAGGGAGAAGAAAGAAAGATGAGCCATGGCCCTAATCCATCTAGGGCCAGCAAGGTTGTGGAGTGGGGGGTTTCATGCCCCAAGGAGTCTATGGGAAACCTTCACCTCCAGGATTGTGGCCAAGCTCCAGGAATGACCAGCACCGGGAAACAGCTGAGAGAGTTGCGGGTGGAGCACAGGTTCCTGAGAAGCAATGCAGGTACAGCCAGCAAGAGGAGCAAGCCTGTGCTCTCCCAGCGTATACAGGCCCTGAGAGCTGAGATCCAGAGGATGGAGGGTGAGCGGCAGATCCTTCTGGAAGGTGCTGGGGCCTTTCCAAGAGAAAATGCTCAATGAGGAAAGGTTTGAGCAGATGAGAAGAAAGAGCGCTAATCTGGACTATGGGCAAGTGATGAAGAGAGTGAGGGAGAGGAAGAAGCTGAAGCGGAGAAGTGGCAGAAATGTCGGCATGTGTTTCCCAAAGGCTCCAGGATCACCAATGATGTCTTCCAGGAGTGCGGGTTGAGGGGAGATGGCTGAGGCTGGGGAGAGGGAGATTACAGAGAGGTCCAAAGCCAGGAGACGCACCCAGGAAAAAGTCCTGTGCATGAGAGCAGCGTTCCAGAGACCAGGCGAGTGCTACATCCAGGCTGCCAGGTGGCCCTACCTGGAAGTCTGCGGAGTCTGAGGAGGGAGGAGGAGCCTGCTGAAAGCCATATCCAGCAGGAGTCCCCAAAAAGACTGTGAGGTAATTTCTCCTTGGAGAGGTAGAGGGGGGAAGGACTCATCTGTAGGAAGAAGAAGAGGAAGAAAAGTAAAGAGGAGCAAGTAAGACTTTGTTTTTATTTTCTCCTTTCCAGCAGTCTGGGGGGCTGAGAAGGTCAGTCCAGTCTGCCTGGCTCCTCTAACCTGCCAGTCCCCTTTTTGATGTGGAGCGGGGGGGGCAGCAAAAAGAGGAGAGATAGATGGCAAGAGGGGTGGGACACCGCTTCCGCGGTATCTGTAGTGGGAGCAGTGTTAAGTACAGCAAGTAAGGGGCCGAACATGAAGGTGCAGGGCGATTCGAGAAGCTCCAGTGTTGGGGGAC
>NW_027208657.1:0-50500 GCF_027789765.1 Dendropsophus ebraccatus
TATATGGCTGCAATCCACTCAATTTCAACATTGTGTGGACAGAGCCTTTCTGTGTTTTCAATCCACTCCTGGTTTTGGTTGCTATGAGGACCTGACATGAGGACCAAATACAGCCTCAAATATACATAGTGTGAACCCAGCCTTTGGGCGCATAAAATGGGGAAAAAAATTGAAAAAAAACCCTGACTCTTTTTACCTCAAAGTTACTGATCAGTGTATAATATAACTGATCAGCTGCTAGGGGGCAGTAGAGCGAAGCTGCTGAAGAATGCCGAAGATAGGCGACGGAAGAGCCCGAAAAGCCTAAGATTTCCGAAGTTAGAAGCAGAAGACCAGACGGAACTCGAAGATAGATGGCGCAGAGAATAAGACGCCGCGGGACTACCGATCTTCGCTCTGGATGCCGGGATCATTTGAGTATAGTGCACTGACACTACACACATCTGTTCTGCAACCCTCAGCTACCTAGCTGAGGGGTGCAGAACCCGGCAACACTGGTTTTTTTTACAGTATAATCGTCATGATGGGCCGGCCAGTACTGGCCGGCCTATCACGGCGATCGTGGGGGTGGCACCGGCACCATCTTTCTGAAGGACACTAATGGCGATTGGTGCTTTCTCGGACAGCACCAATCGCCATTGCTATCTGTGTCACCGAATCACCGATGACCCGGAAAGCTGAATTTAGCTGCTGTTGGCTGATCTGAATTGATCAGCCAATAGCAGCGATCGTCGGCATGGGGGGGGGCAACGAGCAGAGATGGCCTTCTATACATTATAGCAAGCCATCTTCCCCAATCGCTGTGTGGAAACATCGGGCGTAAATGTGGGGGTGTACATTTATGCCCAATGTCGTTAAGGGGTTAAAAAGCTCCCAAAACACCTACATTTGCCAGAACACCGGCTGTTGTGTGATGTCACCACTCGCTAAAATTCCATAAATCACATGTTTTCCAGGGTGTGTGAGCAGCAGAGAGCTCTCATGGAATACCAGCTACAAAACCCATGGATGCCTTCAACTCAGCTCCCTCACTTTGCCAACCATGAGTGGCCATGGATGGCCGACTTATGTGAAGTTTTAAGGGTATTCGGAGTCAACCAAGAGGGTCAGCTCATAGTGAGGGTAACATCCCACTCCTATGCGTCGTTAAAGAATCCCTCATCGCCATCAGGGAGAATGCCTTGCACGCACCGACGGAGCTAGACAGTCACACTACACTACTGTCAGCTTCTCAGGGTCGATTCCTGGAGGAAGAAGAGGAGGAGGACGAAGCTGCTGGCCACAAGAGATGAGCGAACCGGTTCGCCCGGTATGGGATCCGGTTCGGATTTTCCCCAAAATCCGAGTCGGATCGGATTCGGATTTTTGGAAATCCGCTCCAATTTTTTTTTTCCCCTTGCTTTCTTAAATGGCAGCCGCCATTTTAGAAAGCAGGAAGTGTTCTGGGCGGGAAAAGCGCTTTCCCATGATGCCCGGAACACATCCAATCAGCAGAGATCTTGTACTAGCCCACCCCCTGTGTGACGTTGGTATTGCTTTAAAAGAAGCGGTCACATGACTGCACAACGCAGTGTGTAGAGGGAGAGAGAGAGAGAGAGAGAGAGAGAGAGAGAGAGGAAGAAAGCTGCTGTTGTATACTACAGACTAGTGAGAAGATATTGTGGGAAAGGAAAGGAAAGATTAGGAAAGCGGAGAGGAGAAACATCTAGTGATTGAGAGAAAAATATAGAGGGCGAAAGATAGATTAAGCATTGGACAGAAAAGGGTGCACAGAACCAAAACGTGCAGTACAGATATACAAGTCCTATACTTCTGAAAGTTTGTATATCACATCTGTCTTATCCTGAGATACTAAAATACCTGGTTCAGGTGTATAGCATTGTATCTTATAAAGAGTGCCATATACCCAATTTCTATACTTGGACTCTTCTGATTGAAAGTGTGTATATCACATCTGTCTTATCCTGAGATACTAAAATACCTGGTTCAGGTGTATAGCATTGTATCTTAAAAAGCGTGCTATATACCCAATTTCTATACTTGGACACTTCTGATTGAAAGTGTTTATATCACATCCGTCTTATCCTGAGAGACTAAAATACCTGGTTCAGGTGTATAGCATTGTAGTATAAAAAAGTGCTATATATACTGTATATATATACCCAATTTCCATACTTGGACCCTTCTGATTAAAAGTGTGTATATCACATCCCCCTTATCCTGAGTAGCCTCCATGTTGGCTCCTGCTGCTCCTGCCTGGCCTCCATGTTGGCTACTGCTGATCCTGCCTGTCCTTCCTGTTGGCTACTGCTGCTCCTGACTGGCCTCCATGTTGACTACTGCTGCTCATGTACTGGCCTCAAATGACTATTGCTAGACCTCCACTGGCCTCCAATGACTACTGCTCCTTCACTGCATTTGTGATCTTTTTCCTGCATAGAACCTGTAATGGTGAATTTCCTGCATAGAACCTGTAATGGTGAATATTGAAGTCTAAAAAAAAAATTGACTTAGAGATATCGAAAAGATAATGATGTTACTGACATGTAGAGCCCTAAATTCAACCAAATACACTACCCCCATATCATATAGATACTTTAAACTATGAAATCCGAAGAAATCCGAAATTCGGTCGAACCAAACTTTCCGAAAAAATCCGAAAGTCCGGTCGGACCGAACTTTTGAAAAGTTTGCTCATCTCTATTGGCCACACTGTCGGCGAGGCTAGAGGTGCAGTTATGTGCATTGCATTGGTCCAGCGAGAATGGGGCGAAAAGGAGTGAGAGGAGGAGGAAATGTTGAGTAATACTTCTGGTGGGGGCATCGATGTGATGCCAATTCACAGCCTGGCACACATGGCTGAATTTTTGTTGGTCTGCTTTGTGAGGGACAAACGTGTTGTCCACCTAATTGGGAGCAAAAAATACTGGGTTTTCACAATACTGGACCCCCGGTATAAAGATAATGTCTCCTCATTCATTCCAGTAGAGGAGGGGACCACCAGACTACTGGAGTATCAGAGACAACTGCTGCAAAATATGATGGAGATATTCACACCATCTATTGCAGGCAGAAGAGAAGAGAGTTCCTCCTAAAGCTGGACAACATCCATCAGGTCCACGGCCACCAGGGGAACACTCTCCAAAGTATGGGACACGTTCATGGCACCCACTCGCCAAAGTACCATCAGTGTAGGGCCTAGTACGAGCAGGAGGAACAAGTATCGGCGGATGTTGTGGGAGTACATGGCCGATTGGGTCTCCAAGTTGGGCACGTGGCTGGAACTCTCACTATACGCAGGGCCGTCTTAACCATTGGGCATGGTAGGCGGCTGCCCGGGGGCCCATGCATCCTAGGGGGCCCCTGCCCTGTGACATGTTCCCTGGCCCTTTAACTGGGAGTGCTCCTGATCAGCGCTGGTAGATAGGGGCTGTGCACAGCTCGCTCTTGTGGCCGGAAGCTGCATTCTGCTTCCGGTCACTAGAGGTCTCTCTCACCCCCTGCATTCCCGTGCGGAGCAGGAGAGTGACGTCACCAGCAGAGCCCTGAGAGGAAGGAGAAGCTGGAGGCCTGAAGCACAAAGCCTGAGTGAGTATGTGCTGATACCAGAGGGGGGAGGCTAGCTGGCAGGGAAGGGGTTAATCATGGGAGTGCTCTCTGCAGGGATGCAGACAGGGCCGTGGGTGAACTGGTAAACAGGGAGGGGGAGGGATCGGGGGTGTAACTCCTCTGAGTGTATATATCTCCATTCAGTGTATACAGCAATGTATTATATACTTATCCTCCTCCTGAGTGTGTATATATATCTCCATTCAGTGTATACAGCAGTGTATTATATACTTATCCTCCTCCTGAGTGTGTATATATATCTCCATTCAGTGTATACAGCAATGTATTATATACTTATCCTCCTCCTGAGTGTGTATATATATCTCCATTCAGTGTATACAGCAGTGTATTATATACTTATCCTCCTCCTGAGTGTGTATATATCTCCATTCAGTGTATACAGCAGTGTATTATATACTTATCCTCCTCCTGAGTGTGTATATATATCTCCATTCAGTGTATACAGCAGTGTATTATATACTTATCCTCCTCCTGAGTGTGTATATATATCTCCATTCAGTGTATACAGCAGTGTATTATATACTTATCCTCCTCCTGAGTGTGTACATATATATCTCCATTCAGTGTATACAGCAATGTATTATATACTTATCCTCCTCCTGAGTGTGTATATATATCTCCATTCAGTGTATACAGCAGTGTATTATATACTTATCCTCCTCCTGAGTGTGTATATATATATCTCCATTCAGTGTATACAGCAGTGTATTATATACTTATCCTCCTCCTGAGTGTGTATATATATCTCCATTCAGTGTATACAGCAGTGTATTATATACTTATCCTCCTGAGTGTATATATATCTCCATTCAGTGTATACAGCAGTGTATTGTATACTTATCCTCCTGAGTGTATATATATCTCCATTCAGTGTATACAGCAGTGTATTATATACTTATCCTCCTCCTGAATGTATATATATATCTCCATTCAGTGTATACAGCAGTGTATTATATACTTATACTCCTCCTGAGTGTATATATCTCTCCATTCAGTGTATACAGCAGTGTATTATATACTTATCCTCCTCCTGAGTGTGTATATATATCTCCATTCAGTGTATACAGCAGTGTATTATATACTTATCCTCCTCCTGAGTGTGTATATATATCTCCATTCAGTGTATACAGCAGTGTATTATATACTTATCCTCCTCCTGAGTGTGTATATATATATCTCCATTCAGTGTATACAGCAATGTATTATATACTTATCCTCCTCCTGAGTGTGTATATATATCTCCATTCAGTGTATACAGCAGTGTATTATATACTTATATATACACACTCAGGAGGAGGATAAGTATATAATACACTGCTGTATACACTGAATGGAGATATATATACACACTCAGGAGGAGGATATCTCCATTCAGTGTATACAGCAGTGTATTATATACTTATCCTCCTCCTGAGTGTGTATATATATATCTCCATTCAGTGTATACAGCAGTGTATTATATACTTATCCTCCTCCTGAGTGTGTATATATATCTCCATTCAGTGTATACAGCAATGTATTATATACTTATCCTCCTCCTGAGTGTGTATATATCTCCATTCAGTGTATACAGCAATGTATTATATACTTATCCTCCTCCTCCTGAGTGTGTATATATATCTCCATTCAGTGTATACAGCAGTGTATTATATACTTATCCTCCTCCTGAGTGTGTATATATATCTCCATTCAGTGTATACAGCAGTGTATTATATACTTATCCTCCTCCTGAGTGTGTATATATCTCCATTCAGTGTATACAGCAGTGTATTATATACTTATCCTCCTCCTGAGTGTGTATATATCTCCATTCAGTGTATACAGCAGTGTATTATATACTTATCGTTCACCTATCACTCCATTGTTGTCTCCCTGTATGTATACTGTATAATACAATATACAGGGAAACAACAGGGTTCTCATATATAATAGTCATGTTGTTGCCCCTCTGTATATATGAGACATGCTGTTTTGCCCTTCTCTATATATAAGCCGTGTTGTTTCCCTGTATATTGTATTATACAGTATACATACAGGGAAACAACATGGTTCTCATATATAATAGTCATGTTATTGCCCCTCTGTATATATAAGACATGTTGTTTTGCCCTTCTCTATATATAAGCCGTGTTGTTTCCCTGTATACTGTATAATACAGTATACACAGACTCCCTGTATTATACAGTATACAGGGAGACAACATGGCGTATATGCAGAGGGACAGCAACATGTCTCATATATAGAGAGGGGCACCAATATATATTAATTAGGCTTTTACCCACCACCTGTATACCCCACATATACCTGTACCCCCCATATATATATTTGTACACATATATCACTATTATAGGCTATATAACCACCTACCTACTGCTCCACCCTTATACCTGTATCTATATGGTAGATAAATAGTTGGTAAGGTATATTGCCTGTAATAGTGATATACTGTATGTGTGCAACATATATGACAATCACTATTATAGGCAATATACAGTGGTGCCTTGGATTACGAGCATAATTCGTTCCAGGACCGTGCTTGTAATCCAAATCACTCTTAAACCAAAGCAAATTTTCCCATAAGAAATTATAGAAATGCAGACAATTGGTTCCACACCCAAAAAATAATGATTTATTATTCTGAATAACATGTAAAACAGATGAAACAAACATATTGTGATATTATAAGTTACTGTACAGTAATGGATGGGAAACACAAGGGCGGACAGAGACTGCGGGAAGCAGGAAGGAATGAGCAGGGCAGATGTGGGTACATACATGCAGCACTCTCTGTCCGGGGAGAGAGGGGTTACATCTATGGAGAGATTACCTCCACAGTCCTGTCCCCTGATGTGAGCCCCAGCCTGAAGTGGATCTGCTATGATTTGGCAGGTGAGGGAGGCTTCCTGGGTCAGAGTACAGGGCTGTAGACCCCGCTATTCAGACCATGTCCCTCCTCCACCCGCCCTCCCACCCAATACAGGGAGCTCTTAAACCAAAACAATGCTCTTAAACCAAGTCACAGTTTTGAAAAACTGTGAGCTCTTAAACCAAGTTACTCTTAAACCAAGGTACCAGTGTACCTTACCAGATAAGAGGGGCGGCGGCCGCTAGGGGCGGGGGTGTTAATTCGCACCTCTGCCCAGGGGCCCATAATGCTGTTAAGACGGCCCTGACTATACGCCTTGGAGGTGCTGGCCTGCCCTGCTACCAGTGTTCTGTCAGTCTTTAGCGCAGCTGGGGGCATCATCACAGATAAGCGCAGCCGCCTGTTAACTGACATTGCTGACCGGCTGACGCTCATCAAAATTAACGCCCAGTGGATAGACAAAACTTTGCTTCTCCACCAGTTGAAAGCCTCAAGAACTGAAGTTGTATGTTTCAGGTCTAGGTCATTTCCTCATCCGCCTTCACTGCCATAGAAATGGGCCATTTAATAAAAAATTAACAAGGCTCACCTGAAGGGCCATGTTCACAAGTTTTTTTAAGGGCTCACCTCGTGGGCCTATTTTCATACGCCTCTATACAATTTTTTTGAAGGCTCACTTTATAGGCCTCTATACAATTTTTTTGAGGGCTCACTTCATAGGCCTCTATACAATTTTTGAGAGCTCACCTCATGGGCCTAAGTTCATAGGCCTCTATACAATGTTTTTGAGGGATCACCTCATGGGCCAAAGTTCATAGGCCTCTATACAATTTTTTTGAGGGCTCACGTAATGGGACAAAGTTTATAGACCTCTATACAATTTTTCGAGGGCTAATCTCATGGGCAACAAGCTAATTTTTCGAGGGCTAACCTCATAGGCCTCAAGCTAATTTTTCGAGGGCTAACCTCATGGGTCTTAAGCTAATTTTTCGAGGGCTCAACTCATAGGCCTTGTGAGAAGATACTATTTGTCATTTTAGAGGACAGAAACGTGTCACTGAGGTGCCTGGCCTTGGTGAAGTGAATCGGTAGCTTTAGACAGTAACTGTAGGTTATTGTCACTTTTATTAAATGCATCAGCTTCATCCGGGTCCGGCTTTACTGGAGCAGTCAAAGTGACAGGTGGGACGACTGCTCCCCTGTATTTCAGGCTTTTCCATTGCCTCAAAAATAAAAGGGCTGCTGTTTGAGAGAGACTATATTGCCGTTTAAAGAAATCCCCACACCAACTTTGTTTTTTGTGATTTAAATGGCTGCATGATAAATATTCATTTGCTCAATATTTGGCTTTCTGTCCACTCTAATGTAGAGGAAATAAGTTGTCCGAGTATTTTTGACATTATACAAAGAGGTTACATTGTGTTTGGAGTCTATATTTGATAGTCTGTAATAGTGGCATAATACTGAAAGTGTATATATATATATATATATATATATATATATATATATATATATATGCGCAATAGATTCATGTGTGCAATTCACATCACTGGCTGGGCAATATATAACTGCAAACAATTGTAATGAGAAAAAAAAGAGACAGGGGGCGCTTCCTTGTGTAATAAAAGATAACCAGGTGGATGGTTGATTGATAAAGGCCCATGTAAGACAATAAAGGGCCGAAACGCGTTAAAATAAAGAGTATATGTTTACTATGCCATCTACCTCTGGATGATCCCTGGCTGCACCGCTGTGTGCCAATTTAAATACTCCTGCGCTTATTATACCTGGTGTGGATTCGACTCTTGGTCCTGTAATCTGCTGATTACACATCTGCATTTGCAAACAATTGTATTTCACAAGTGTACTGAATAAACAAGAAACAAACATACGCTAATATTACGTACCACCTAATAAGTACCACTAGACCAAAAGATACACTTGTGCTTTACGTTCATGTACCCTGGAATCTTCCCCTGCTGTACCATATGCATTCGAGAGGAGTTGGCATAATTTTCTGAGGTTTCATTTGGCACTTGGTGACCTCCTATTGGTCGAATCTTGATTTCCAAGTCCCAAGGATTTTTCTCCCATATATATTTATATATTTTTTATTTACAGTATATTTAATTGCAAAAGTATGTGTTTGTTTTAATTAAGCTATTGAACAATGAAAACAAATTTATTAGAACGAAAATGTATTTTATTAATTAAATATTAACTACTACAGGAAGCTGTATTATTGCTGGCAATACCTATTGCCAGTAATACAGCTAAATGTACAAATTAATACATTACTTTAATTAAAACAGCAAATGTTTCTTCTAATGATGCTATTTTTTTTTAATCACAATAGCAACATTAGGAGAAACATTTTGATTTATATGTCCGCTCAGCTGATTGGCTGAGCGGACATATAAACAGCCGGTCCCGTCACACTGAGCTCAGTGTACCGGGGACGGCGAAGAGTGAAGGTAGAAGATAGAAGAAAGAACACATCGAGGGTGAGTAGAAAGCTCCCCCCCCTTCACTACACCCATCCCAGCAAGGAAGGGGGGGGGGGTCACATAATCCCTTCCTTGCTGGTATGGGTGCAGTCTGACATCAGTCTGGCCCCCAAGGGGTTAAGTGGAGACCCTTACTTAACCCCCTGGGGGCTAGATTGTTCAGTATGGCACCCAAAGGATTAAGAAGGATGCAATGCATTCTCCCTTAACCCCCTTGGGTGCCACACTGTTAGCAGCGATCTGGTGCAAACCAGCCACAGCAACCAATCACAGCTTCTCTTTCCTTTCACCAGAGCTGGAAGCTGAGCTGTGATGGTTGCTGCAGCCAGTTTGCACAAGTCTAAATTTTACACCCTTTGATAAATCTCCCCCCATGTGTGTTTCTCCCTTTTTTTTTTTCAGATATCGGTATCCTGTGGATTAAGGCAGATTTGATGGACTACAGCGATGACCAGCGGTCGTTGTTTTTTTTTTTTTAATGGTCAACAAGGGGTGTGGGGGTCATTGCTGGTCATCGACGTAGTCCATCGAATCTGCCGTAATCCACAGGATACCGATATCTGAAAAACAAAAAGGGAGAAACATCCTCCCTGCCTTCTAAGAGCCATAGCGCTTTTATTTTTCCCCATACAGGGCTGGTTGAGGTGTCATTTTTGCGCCATGATCTCTAGTTTTTATTAATATTATAATGGTGTAACAGAAAAATTTTGATTACTCTTTATTAACCCCTTAAGGACGGGGCCCATTTTCGTTTTTGCGTTTTCGGTTTTTCCTTCTTGTGTTTAAAAGGCCATAGCACTTGCATTTTTCCACCTAGAAACCCATATGAGCCCTTATTTTTTGCGACACTAATTGTACTTTGCAATGGCAGACTGAATTTTTGCATTAAGTATACTATGAAACCAGAAAAAAATTCAAAGTGTGTTGAAATTGAAAAAAAAAACGCATTTCTTTTATTTGGGGGAACTGTGTTTTTACGCCATTCGCCCTGGGGTAAAACTGACTTGTTATGCATTTTCCTCAAGTCATTACGATTAAAACGATATATAACATGTATAACTTATATTGTATCTGATGGCCTATAAAAAATTCAAACCATTGTTAACAAATATACGTTCCTTAAAATTGCTCCATTCTCAGGCTTATAGCGCTTTTATCCTTTGGTCTATGGGCCTGTGTCAGGTGTCATTTTTTGCGCCATGATGCGTTCTTTCTATCGGTACCTTGATTGCGCATATAAGACTTTTTGATCGCTTTTTATTGAATTTTTTCTGGATTTGATGCGACCAAAAATGCGCAATTTTGCACTTTGGGATTTTTTTGTGCTAACGCCGTTTAACGTGCGAGATCAGGAATGTGATTAATTATGCGATACCAAACATGTTTATTTATTTGTTTACTTTTATTTAAAACCTGAGAAAAGGGGGGTGATTCAGACTTTTATTGGGGGAGGGGGCTTTTTACTATAAACAACACTTTTTTTTTTTTTTTTTTTTTTTACACATATACTAGAAGCCCCACTGGGGGACTTCTAGTATATATACTTTGATCTCTCATTGAGATCTCTGCAGCATAGATATGCTGCAGAGATCAATGAGATAGGCACTCGTTTACTTCCGGCTGCTGCAGCCGGAAGTAAACGAGTGCCGAGCCGGCCGGCCGCCTCGGCACTCCCCGGCCGGCTTCAGAAACGGAGATCGCTCCTCCGGGACAACATCCCGGAGGAGCGATCTCCCCCACTAGACAACAGGGAAAGGTTGCCTCCGGTAATCGGAGGCAGCTGTCAACTTTGACAGCTGCCTCCGATTAGCTAATTAGCGGACACGGCGATCAGACCGTGCCCGCTAATAGCGGCGGTCCCGGGCTACAAGCGGCAAGAGGTTACATTTTTTTTGTGATATATAATTTAACCCCTTGCCTCCGCAGCCTGTTTTGTCCTTAATGACCAGGCTCATTTTTCAAAATCTGACCTGTCTCACTTTATGCGCTTATAGCTCAGTGATGCTTTAACGTATGCTAGCGATTCTGAGATTGTTTTTTCGTCACATTTGGCACTTTATATTAGTGGCAAAATTTGGTCACTACTTTGTGTGTTTTTTGTGAAAAACATCAAAATATCATGAAAAATTAGGAAATATTGCATTTTATGAACTTCTGAAATTCTCTGCTTCTAAAAAAGGAGGTCATAGCATATACATTAGTTAATAAATCACATTACCGATATGTCCTCTTTATTCTGGCATAATTTGGAACACATATTTTACTTTTTTAGGGTGTTATGGGGCTTAGAAATTTATTAGCAAATTATCACATTTTGTGAAAGTTTCCAAAACTGATTTTTTTAGGGACCAGTTCTTTTTTAAAATGGATTTAGAAGTCTGGTATCCTGAAAACCCCCATAATTGACCCCATTTAGGAAAATAGACACCTTAAAGAATTAATCTAGGGTTATAATTAGCATTTTAACCCTACAGGGGCTGGAGGAAAGTATTCACAATTAGGCCGTAAAAAATCGAAAATGAAAATTTTCAAATAATATATACGTTTAGATTAAAGTTTCTCACTTTCAAAAGGAACATGAGAAAAAAAAGCATGCCAAAATCTGTAACGCAGGTTCTCCTGAATACAATGGTACACCATATGTGGGCGTAAACCACTGTATGGGCACACAGCCGGGTTTAGAAGGGAAGGAGCGCCAATTAGCTTTTTTAATGCAGATTTTGCTGAAGAAATTTCTGAGAACCAGGTGCGTTTGCAGTGCCCTTGTAGTATCCTCAGAACAGAATCCCCCCTAAAGTAACCCCATTTTCGAAAGTACACCCCTCAAAGAATTCATCTTTGGGTAGGATGAGCATTTTGACCCCACAAGTATTAGAGGAAAGTATTCAGAATTAGACAGTAAAAATGAAAAACACAAATTTTTCCAATAATATGTTCGTTTAGTTTCAAATTTCTCAATTTCACGAGGAAAAAGAGAAAAAAAGTACCGCAAAATTTGTAACGCAGGTTCTCCTGAATACAACAGTACCCCATATGTGGGCATAAACCACTGCATGGGCATACAGCAGGGCTCAGAAGGGAAGGAGCAAAACCGCAGTTAGTAATAGTTATTAGAATAGCGCAGTTACTAAAATAAAATAAAAAAATTAGATTGCAGGTAATTTGGGGTGGTTACGGACAGTCTGGGGTGGTTCCGGGTAATCTGGAGGTGGTTACGGACAGTCTGAGGTGGTTACGGGTAATCTGGGGTGGTTACGGGTATTCTGGGGTGGTTACGGGTAATCTGGGGTGGATACGGTCAACATGGGGTGGTCACGGCCAACCTGCTGTGGTTAAGGCAACCTGCTGTGGTTAAGGCAACCTGGGGTGGTTAGAGGCAACGTGGGGTGGATACGGACAACCTGCTGTGGTTACAGACAATCTGGGGTGGTTACGGACAATCTGGAGGGGGTCACTGGCAACGTGCGGTGGTTACGGGCAACGTTCTGTGGTTACGGGCAACGTGCGGTGGTTACGGGCAACGTGCGGTGGTTACGGGCAACGTGCGGTGGTTACGGGTAATCTGGGGGGGTTAGGGGTAATTTGGGAGTAAACTGCAATTATTACTATAATAAAAAGTGTGTTTTATTTTTGGTATGTTTGTCACTTTTTGTACTTTATACATTCATTTTCACTATATTACTATGATTACTGTGATATTTTCTATCACAGTAATCATAGTTTAGTGACAGAGACCAAATTGGTCTCTGTCACTTTAAATTTTCAGAGCTGGCTGGTTGTGTGGGGGGGGGGGGGGGGGGACGACACTATCACTTTTTATCCCCTGTCACCAATCATTCATGGTGACAGGGGATAAAAAGTGCCTGGAGCACATGGTACAAGAGATTACTGCCCCATGCTCTCCGCTACCTCCGGTGGCGGAGAGCATGGGGCTTTCATTCATTTTTACTTTAGATCACTGTGAACAGACAGTCTGTTCACAGTGATGGCGGCGGCCATCTTGGATCTGATGGCCGCCACGGGGAGGGGGGTTAGTGATCGGGGCACTAGGGGGGCTGATCTGGAGTCTGATTTTACTTATTTCATCTCCCCCCCGTGGATTTCATCCCCCCCCCGTGGATTCACGGTGGGGGGAGATGAAATGCAGCGACGGCACCGGTCCGTTAGTGACCGCCGTTTCGGCGGTCACTAAGGGGTTAATGGGGGTCAGCTGCGGGATCGCAGCTGATTCTCATTATCTCCGGTGCTTCACTCAGATGAGAGCGGGATCGCTATCCCTGCAGCGATCCCGTTCTCATCACAAAGCCCCGTCAGTAACAGGAACGTATATGTACATTCCTACTGCACGGGGCATGTGCAATAGGAACGTATATATACAGATTGCTGACGTGAAGGGGTTAATGGTGTTCATCGGGTGGTATATTTAATGTACAGGTTAATAGAGGGGGTCATTACGGACGCGGCGATACCAAATATGTGGATCTTATTTATAGGGGGTCGTTTATAAAGGTAGGGTTGGTGAATGTGTATATTTATTTATTTATTTTAACTATTTATGTATTTAATTAATTAATTTGTAATTAATTGATTGATTAATTAATTAATTAATGTATTTGTGTGTGTTTTCTTCTACTTTTGCAGATATATATATCATGCATTACAGCACATGATGTGTGCTGTAATGCATGATATAGTGAATGAGCTGTCAGCTTTACAGCTGACAGCTCATTCAAAGCTGAGTACCGGGAGGGAGCCAGAGCCGGATCCGGGCAGGGGTGAGCCAGGGGAGGGAGAGGGAGGGAGCTGGGGGGGACGGGGAACGGGGGAGCCGGAGCAGGAGCGAGGGGGGGGGGAGCACATGTGGATGAATGGATGCCGGATCGGGGGAGGTGGGGGCACAAGCGCACGGGGAGGGGGCCGGATCGCATGGATGGGGAGGGGGGAGCGGGGGGCGGGGGGCTGATTTCATGGATGAAGAGGGGAGGGGGCCGGATCGCATGGGGAGGAGGGGGGGGCGGATCGCAAGGGGAGGGAGCAGGATCGAGGCGGGGGGAGCAGCAGCACAGAGAGGGAGTTGGAGAGGGAGCTGGACTGGGGCGGGGGGAGCAGCACGGGGTCAGAGAGGGAAGGATAGAGGCGGGGGGAGGACATAAGCAGTGGCGGCAGGAGGAGGCAATGTCCGTAGCCTCCTCATGCCGCCCTGATCAGCCAGAGGCATCAGATCTCCCCATAGACGCTGCGGTCGCAACGACCGCGGCGTCTATGGGGTTAACTGCCCAGGGGGGAGCACGGCTCCCCTCCGGGCAGTGGCAGCGGGAGGAGACTGTGTTACACAGCCTCCTCCCGCTGCCCGATCTCAGATAGGGAGAGCGGGGGGAGGCAGAAAAGGCATGACGTCCAGGGACGTCATGATGCATTCTGGCACTGCTTTTCATGACGTCCCTGGACGTCATATTGGGGGAAGGGGTTAATAGAATCAGCAATTTTGGTGCTTTTTTTTTTTTTGTTTCCGCCTACGCCATTCACCGTGCAGGAACAATAATGTTATATTTTATTAGATCGGACAATTCTGCACGCTACCATATATAATATGTTTATTTATTTGTGTATTTATTTATTTTTCACTTTTATAATGGGCTCTTATTACCTCTGGCGCTGGACACAGATGAGAGCAGGATCGTAATCCCTGCGGCAATCTCACTCTCATCACAAAGCCCCTGTCAGTACAGGAAAGTATATATACATTCCTACGTGAAGGGGTTAATTAAATTAAAGTTTTAATTAGTTCATTCAGCTGTATTACCGGAAATAGATATTGCTGACAATAGAGCTTCCTGTAGTAGTTAATATTTAATTAATAAAACACATTTTCATTCTAATAATGTTATTTTCATTGTTCAATAGCTTAACGCCTTAAGGACAGAGCCTGAAATGGCCTTAATGACAGACACAAATTTTATGAATATGACCAGTGTCACTTTATTCATTAATAACTTCGGGATGCTTTTACCTATCTGGCTGATTCTGAGATTTTTTTCTCATGACATATTTTACTTTACATTTCTGGTAAATTGGAGTCGATACTCATAATGAATCTTTATGAAAAAAACCCAAATAATGTGAAAAAATGTGAGAAATTGCATTTTTCCAACTTTGAAACTTTTTTGCTTATACAGAAAGTGGTTATACCACATAAATTATATATTAAATAGCATTAGCAATTTATGTTGGCAGCATTTATTAAACGATCTTTCATTTTTTTTAGACAATAGGAAGCTTAAAACATTAGCAGCAAATTTCCATATTTTCAGTAAAATTTCAAAATCAGATATTTTTAGGGACCTGTTCAGATAATAAGTGTATTTGAGGGGCCTGTATGTTAGAAAGCCCCACAAAGCACCCCATTTCAGAAACTGCACCCCCCACACTCTGCAAAAGCATATCCATAAAGTGTTTTAACCCTTTAGGGGAGTCACAGAAATAAAAGCCAAGTGTGTAGGAAATTTAAAAATTTTAATTTTCTGTGCAGAGATTTTATTGTAATCCAATATTTTTCATAATTATAAACCTATTACCAGAGAAATGCACCCTAATAATTATTGCCCCGTTTCTGCAGTTTATAGAAATACCCCATATGTGGCCCTATTGCGCTATTTGACGCAACCACAAGCCTCAGATATAAAGGAGCGCCTAGTGAATTTCAATGCCTCCGTTATATTTGGTCATTTTTGACTGTACCACTTCAGGTTGGCAGAGGCTCTGGGGTGCCAAAACCTAAAAACACCCCTAAAGGGACACCATTTAGAAAACTACACCCCTCAAGGAATAAAAAACAGAATGCAAGACCAATGTAAATATAGATATTTTTTATTTTTATTTGTATATCAAAAAGAGAAATCATTTAAAAATACATAATGGGGGGGCAGAAGCTAATACAAATCCCCATATCAACGGTGGATCAAAGAGTTATATCAAAAGGTAAGAAAGAATGAACAACCTACATATACAAACATATATACTGGGCACTGGGTTGGTACTGCATATAGCAAATAAATAACTCCCACAGTGGGTATAAGGCAGAGAAACATATAAAGAAACCATAAACACATAGTAAATGTTACCCATACATGTCCTTAGTATATATGTCCACCTCACCGTACACCCGACGCGCGTTTCGCGTGTTGCTTTCTCGAGGGTGATCACCCTCGAGAAAGCAACACGCGAAACGCGCGTCGGGTGTACGGTGAGGTGGACATATATACTAAGGACATGTATGGGTAACATTTACTATGTGTTTATGGTTTCTTTATATGTTTCTCTGCCTTATACCCACTGTGGGAGTTATTTATTTGCTATATGCAGTACCAACCCAGTGCCCAGTATATATGTTTGTATATGTAGGTTGTTCATTCTTTCTTACCTTTTGATATAACTCTTTGATCCACCGTTGATATGGGGATTTGTATTAGCTTCTGCCCCCCCATTATGTATTTTTAAATGATTTCTCTTTTTGATATACAAATAAAAATAAAAAATATCTATATTTACATTGGTCTTGCATTCTGTTTTTTGTTTTTGGTGTTGGATAGTTTTGAGTGCGCTTAGACCGCACTATTTAGGCCCCTCTCTCTTTTTTTGGTAAGACCCCTCAAGGAATGTAACAAGGGGTGCGGTAAGCATTTGGACCCCACAGGTGCTTCACAGATTTTCCGAACAATATGGCATGAAAAAAGAAAAATTTATTTTTTACACTAAAACGTTGTTCTAGCCTTCAATTTTTCATTTTCTTAAAGGGATAAGAAGAAAAAAGACACAAAATGTGTATCGCAGTTTCTCCCGAGTACGAAAATACACCACATGTGGCGATAAAGTGCCAAGGGGGCGCAGGACGAGCCTCCAAAGGGAAGGAGCGCCAATTGGCTTTTGGAAGCTGAATTTCACTGGAAAGGATTTCAAGGGCCATGTCGCATTTACAGAGCTCTCGTGCTGTCAAGACACTGGAAACCCCCCACAAGTGACCCCATTCTGGAAACTACACCCCTCAAGGAATCTAACAAGGGGTGCAGTGAGCATATGGACCCCACTGGTGACGGGCACAAATGTGGAACAATGTGACGTAAAAGGAAAAATTTTCATTTTTTCACTTTCATGGCACAAATGTGCCCGTCATCAAGGGGTCCATATCCTCACTGCACCCCTTGTTAGATTCCCTGAGGAGTGCAGTTTCCAGAATGGGGTCCAACCTCCAACCTCCAAATCCAACCTCTAAAATCCAAATGGCGCTCCTTCCCTTCGGAGGCTTGACCTGCGCCCACATGGCGCTTTATGTCCACATGTGGGGTATTTACGGACTCAGGGGAAATTGCTCTACACATTTTGTTTTTTTTTCCCTCTTTTAACCCCTTGTGAAAATGATAAATTCAAGGCTAAACCAACATTATAGTGTAAAAAATGTAATATTTCATTTTCACGCCACATTGTTCCACATTTGTGCCCGTCACCAGTGGGGTCCATATGCTCACTACACCCCTTGTTACATTCCCTGAGGGGTGTAGTTTCCATAAAGGGGTAACTTGTGGGGGGTTTCAACTGTCTTGGCAACACAGGGGCCTTTTGAATGCAACATGGCCCCTCGAAATCCATTCCATCCAAATCCAGCCTTCAAAAACCAAATGGCGCTCCTTCCCTTCGGAGGCTTACCCTGCACCCGCAATGGCGCTTTATGTCCACATGTGGGGTATTTCCGTACTCAGGGGAAATTGCGCTACACATTTAGTGTTTTTTTTTATCTTTTAGCCCCTTGTGAAAATGAAAAAATCATGACAAGATTAATGATTTAGAGTAAAAAATTTTCAAAAATTACACTAAATGTTGGTCTAGCCTTGATTTTTTCCATTTTCACAAGGGGTTAAAAAAGAAAATGAACACAAAACGTGTAGGGTAGTTTCCCCTGAGTATGAAAATACCCCACATGTGGGCATAATGTGCCATATGGGCACAGGGTAAGCCACCAAAGGGACAGAACACCATTTAGAGGCTGGAATGGAGGATGGAGGCCATGTCACATTTACAAAGCTCCTGTGCTGCCAGGACAGTAGAAACCCCCCACAAGTGACCCCATTCTGGAAACTACACCCCATACAGAATCTAACAAGTGGTGCAGTGAGGATATGGACCCCACTGGTGACGGGCACTTACGTAGAACATGTGATGAGAAAATAAAAAATACAATTTTTTTTCATTTTCACGTCCCAAATGTGGCCGTCACCAGGGGGCCATATCCCCGCTGCCCCCCTTGTTAGATTCCTTATCGGGTGTAGTTTCTAGAATGGGGTCACTTGTGGGGGGTTTCTACTGTCCTGGCCGCACAGAGGCTTTGTAATTGCATCATGGCATCCTCTAATGGGAATGGCAGCCATACCTACTTAGCTGGGGAAAAGGGACAATTCTAATTTATTTGGGGGTATTAGGCCAATTATTAGTTTATAAGGTTGAAAATGACAGGTGTCCATCAAATTCAACCTGTGTTGACCCAGAGGAAGGCAAAAAACCCTCGTGAGGCAGACTACAGTAGCCTCATCACAGGGGAAAAATTCCTTCCCGACTCCAAAATGGCGATCAGAATAATCCCTGGATCAACGTGACCTCAGAAATAGGAATAAGGGACAGAATTTAGATAACGTAGAACCCCAATGACGTGTGGTGCGCCTTGGAGCAATACAGTATGCAGAGGACGGGGTGATCAGGACAGGTGTCATACGGGAAAATTGTGTCCTTCCTGATCCCCCTGTTACGCCGCACTCTGCACTTATTCTGGGGTCTCCTGTTTTCCAGTGTGGGGGACATCACCTGGAAAATGTTTTCCTGGTGCGATACGGGGTCCTTCATATCCAGAAGCCCTGGGTCCGCTCTATGGCTGCTAAATATTAAGGCTCTATTACTACTTCTGATATGTTCGGATTGTGCCGCAAGCTACAGGGCAGCGAGGGACCGAAAGAGGGGGTGCTGGTATAAAAGTTATCCCCGTACAGGTGATAACCTTTATCCAGCAGTGAGAAGATCAGTTCCCGGATGATCTTCACACTTTTTCCGAGGATGGGGGGGGAGCATCTGGGGGCTGGATTCGGGTGTCCCTTCCTTCGTACACTCTAAGGGTACGTGCACACTGCGGAATCGCGACAGATAACCCTTCGTGCATTCCGCAGTTGGCACCCGCCGGCGGAGTGATGCAGGCACACGTCTCCACACGTGTCATAGACTCCATTCTATGCACGGGCGGATTCCGCTCTCCGTCCAACATATCCATTCTTTGGATGGACGATGGAATCCCCCTGTGCATAGAATGGAGTCTATGACATGGGTGGAGACGCATCAGTCTGCCGGCGGGTGCCAGCTGCGGAATGCACAAAGGTTTATCCTTCGCCATTCCGCAGTGTGCACGTACCCTTAATCTGTAAGAGTACCCAGAGGTACGCTCACAGAGTTTGTAGAATTTCACCCAAACCATCATCTCTTATTGGGACGGTACTGGCAGAAAAGACGTGTCTGGGGGGCAGCGTACGCTACGCTACCCCCAGACACGTCACTGGATGATGAGGATGATGAGGATGAATGGAGGAAAGAAGGATCCCCCCATTCATCCTCACTGGCTGTTTCGGTGTCGAAGGCAATAATAACGTATCCCTCTGACGCCGAAAACACCCTGGGGGTCATCTTTATACGGGGACTAGTATATGGGGTATGTAGTGGTGTAGTGTCAAACTTTATTCAATGTAGTGTGGTGTAATGTAGTGTTTTTTACGTGTTTTTTTTTTTACAGTAAGTATAAAAAAAACCTACGCCAACAAAGGCGTTGCTGATAAATGCGTGCGGCACTTATCAGCAGACCGTGGCAGTAGGATATAGAAAAAAAACACCCTACGCCAAAAAGGAGGAGTTGCTGATTAGCAGCGCACTTTCGTGCGATGCTGATCAACACTCAGCGGCGATAGGGTGCGGAAAATAGAGAAAAAAAAATTTGGAAAAAAAAAACCTTTTTCTACATTCTGAACATCCCTGTAGCTGCTGATAAGTGTATTACACATATCAGCCGCTAGGGGGCAGCAGAGCGCAAAATCCGGAAAAAGAAGAGGCTGGAGCCGAAAATAGCCGAAAAAAAGGATGGGGACCGCCTGAAAGAGCCGAAGACCGAATGAGAAGACGGAGGACACAGCGAACCCGGAAGACGCCGATCAGGACCCCGGGACAGGCGAGTAATGTACAAACACCTGCTCTGGACCAGAGCAGGTATTTACTATTTTGGGGGACTCTGATCTCCGTTCATGGCGATCGGGCCGGTGGCACCGTGACCACCATTACTTTTCACAGCACCGACCGCCATTTTTTTTTTCCGGGTCATCCCGATGACCCGGAAAGCTTCTGATCGCCGCTATTGGTTGATCTGAATTGATTAGCCAATAGCGGCGATCGTAAGCACGGGGGGTGTTAACCACCCCCCGTGCCGAGAAGCTAAGATGGCCTGCTATGATTTATAGCAGGCCATCTTCCCCGATCGCTGTGTGCGAACACGCAGCGATCGTGGAAACATCGGGCGTAAATTTACGCCCTGATGTGCTAAGTACCAGGGCGCGAGGGCGTAAGTTTATGCCCGATGTCGTTAAGGGGTTAAAGGGAACCAATCAGCCCGTTTGAGCTGATATGGTTCCCTTGAGCTGTGTATAAAGCACCTGGAGCGGCCCCGGCACGTACCGGCCGCGGCCACAGCAGTTACTTTATAACGGAGAAAATGACTTTTATTCCCCGGCTCATGACTAGATACGAGCGGGGAAGTAGTCATGGTGGGCGGTTCCCCGCTCGTATCTAGTCACTGCGCTCTGCCTGTCAGCGCGCTCGGCGGGATGATCGACAGGCAGAGAGGCCAGTAACAGACCTCTCTACCTGTCAATCATCCCTTCTGAGGCAGAGCTCAGTGACTAGATACAAGCGGGGAGCCGCCCACCATGACTACTTCCCCGCTCGTATCTAGTCACGAGCCGGGGAATAAAAGTAATTTTCTTCGTCATAAAGTACCTGCTGCGGCCGCGGCCGGGACGTGCCGGGGCCGCTCCAGGTGCTTTATACAATGCTCAAGGGAACCATATCAGCTCAAACGGTCTGATTTGTTCCTATTAAAGGGGTTGGCCACTTTATAGTAAAATTGCTCAGTGTACAGTATTAGTAAGTGTACTCACTGTATACACTGATAGCAGATCCCTGTGTACCTCATAGAGCCAAAATCAGGCTCCCCTCCTCCAGGCTTGGCTGCTCTGCTATGTGGTGTTTTGGTCCATAAGATTGCTTACATGGAGAAGCATGTGACCAAGCCCCACCCCCAGTGTCCACCACTAAGCCTGTATATGTCTATGGAGGACACAGTGGACAGGGCATGTCACATGCTCCTCCATGTCAGCCATTTTATGAACAGAAACAAAACAGAGCAGGGCAGCCCAGCCTGGTGAAGAGGAGTCTGATTTTGGCTCTATGACGTAGAGAGGGAGCTGCTGTCAGTATATACATTGCATTGAGTACACTTACTAATACTTTGTACTGACCTATTTTACTATAAAGTGGCCAACCCCTTTAATTAAAACGAATACATACTTTTGCAATGAAATGTACTGTAAATAAATAAATAATACATATAATACATATTTATTCATATATTTATTTTTTATTAACAGTATATTTAATTGCAAAAGCATGGATTCGTTTTATTTAAGCTATTGAACAACGAAAATAACTTTTCCCCCCTCGTCTCCACGACAGCACACCTGAGACTGCCTCCTTCTGATCAGGGACTGGAAAAACATCAGAGAGGTTAAAAACCCCACCCCTTCCTCCAAACACCAGTGTTTTTCCTGTCCCTTTCAGGAGCAGGAGTCAGAGAGGTGCTAGGGCTCTGCGGGGTCCTGGCGGTTATTTAAAACTTACAGTGGGGGGATCGGGCGACAGCAGTATCCTTCCCCTTCCCCTGGCTGGCCCACCGCTCGCTCGGGAACTGAATCGCAGCTCCCCAGCTAACTTTGCGTCCCCTGCAGACGGCCTCAGGCTAGATCCAGGGGACGCCCGCACTGGCTACGGCACCCGGAGTAGGCGTTTGAACAAAGCCTAAGACGCCGAGTGCTAGGGGCGGAGCACTCCGGCGCCTACTTCACTTCCGGTACGCGCTGGAGCCGGGGGCGTGACCACGTGATGCAGGGCGCTTATCTGGCGCCAAATTCAAACCAGCAAGTGTGCTGTTCACATAGATGCAGGCTCCTGCCACACAGTGAAAGGAAGCCGTCTATCTCAGAGCACTAGGAGCCCCTATACACTGCTTGTGCTGCGTCTCCTTCCTGCAGCAGCTAGGCAGCAAGATGAGTTCTCCTGCCTCTTCAGCTTCTGACAGGGAATCACCCGTCCGAAACGTGAGTATGGCCTCAGCAAGCCTTACTGCTGATATATAATATTATATATACTCATCCTTCTCCTCCTATTTTTGTAGGATGACAGGGATGAAAATGCACAAAAAAACTCATGTTTCTCTAAGGAGGTGTGCAGTATGTGGTACAGACTTGGATCCTGTGGGCAATAATCCTCTGTGTAGCAGATGCTCTGCCTCAGTCATTAAAAATGAATCTCCAAGCTTAATGCAAGATATAAAGACAATGATTCGCAATGAGATTCGTTCGGCACTTGCTTCTAATCCAGGTCCATCTGCCACAAAACATTCCACTCCTCCTAAAAGGAAACGTGTGAAAACTATTATTTCTGATTCTGAGGATGAAGAAATTAATCTCGCCATAGATGTGTATAACTCTGACCATGACAATCCTATCTGTGATGTTGAAGAAGGGGAGTGTATGCAAGAGGATTCTAGTGCCCCCAGGAAATATTTATTTAGTCCAGAGGACACTCAGGAATTAATCAAAGCAATTAGAGCTACCCTCAATATTACTGAGGAGGAGAAGCCTAAAACTATTCAGGATCAAATATTTGGTGGTCTTGCCTCCAGTAAGCCTATTGCCTTCCCAGTACATGAAAATATCCATGCTATGATTAATCCGAGTAGGCTAAGCCAGAAAAAAGCTCCGTCCTTCCCAAAGGGTTAAAAAGACGTTACCCCTTTGAAGAAAAGGACAGTACAGATTGGGATACAATTCCAATGATTGATATTCCAGTAGCTAAGGTTGCAAAAAACACCTCTATTCCATTCGAGGATGCTACCCAGCTCTGGGATCCCATGGATCGCAAAGCCGAGAGTCTCCTAAAAAAGACTTGGGAAGTAGTAACAACTATGTTAAGGCCAAATGTTGCATCTACTTGTGTAGCCAGAACCCTAATCGTATGGCTGGACCAACTAGAAATACATCTTCAGGGCAAAACTCCTAGAGCTAAAATATTAGTCACTACCAGTACTTAAAATGGCCACTAGTTTTCTGGCTGATGCTTCAGCAGAAGTAGTTAAGATGTCGGCCAGAGCCTCGGCCCTAGCCAACTCTGCTAGAAGAGTTGTATGGCTGAAATCCTGGACTGGAGACATGTTTTCAAAAATAAGTTGTGTTCCCTCCCGTTTCACAGTCAGTTTGTCTTTGGTCCAGACTTAGACAAAATCCTAGAAAAGGCGGGGGATAGAAAGAAGGTGCTTTCTACAGATAAGTCCAAACCTAATAAATCTTCCTTTCGTGGCCAATCACGATCAGACCAGTCCCAAAAGACCAAGATTAAAACAGGTAGCTGGTCCTACAATAAGGGGGTTAGGGAAAAATTTTTATCTTTAACCACAACCAAGATAAATCCACTACCAAACAATGACGCCATACGGGTGGGGGGGAGACTTCGTCACTTCGGCCCTACATGGAGTGCCCTAATCCCAAACACATGGATAACCCAGATAATCAACCAGGGTTATAAAATAGAGTTTAACTCCCCCCCCCCCTCTCGTTTTGTGGTAACAACTCAGGGCCATCAGACTCAAAGTCAGATACTGGATGGTGTTCAAGAGCTTATCCAACTAGGCGCCATCTGTCCCGTTCCAAAGGATAAGATAGGTCAGGGTCACTATTCCCGCCTGTTCTCAATCCAAAAACCAAATGGAAAATCACACACGATCATCAATCTAAAGCCACTGAACAGATTCGTGACCTACAGGAAATTCAAAATGGAAACGGTGAAAACAGCATCACAAATAATAAAGAAGGGTGCTGTCATGGCAACTATAGATTTAAAGGATGCCTACTATCATCTACCCATACATCCGACATCCCAACAGTATCTCAGGTTTGCAATAAAGGTCAACAAACAGATTTTTCATTACCAGTTTGTGTGTCTACCATTTGGTCTCTCCTCTGCTCCCAGAATCTTCTCCAAAGTCATGATAGAAGTGATGGCGATTCTCAGAGAGGAAGCGATTGTAATCGTCCCATACCTAGACGACATTCTGGTGATTGCCGACTCGAAGTCTATCCAACAGACCCACCGCCACAGAACCCTACAACTTCTTCAATATCTGGGGTGGATCCTGAATATGGAGAAGTCAAACTGAACTCCCAGTCACAAAAAAGTCTTCTTGGGAACTCTACTAAACTCCCGTCTCCAGATGTCCTTCCTGCCAGCAGAAAAAATCAAACCTTCAAACTCTCATAAGAAAGTTTGTAGGTCAAAGAGCTTGCCGGATACGTCTAGCCATGTCAGTTCTGGGTCACCTGACATCCTGCATACAGTCGGTGGCATGGGCCCAGTTCCACTCAAGGCCACTCCAGAAGTTCATCCTGTCCAAGTGGGACAAGAAACAAACGTCCCTCGACAACACAATCTATCTTCCAAAAGACATAAAGTTGTCTCTTCATTGGTGGCTTCTAAAGGAAAATCTAGAAAAGGGAGTGTACTGGAATCAACCCAATCTAGTCGAGATAACGACCGACGCAAGTGCAACAGGATGGGGGGCTCATCTTCCAGGTCTGACGCTTCAAGGAACTTGGAGTCAGGCGATTCAAAAAAGATCCTCAAACTTCAGGGAGCTAATGGCGGTATGGAAGGCTCTAAAAGCATCAGAGCATCTCACAAAAAGACATCATGTTCTGATACATTCCGACAATGTGACGGCAGTGGCATTCATCCAGCATCAAGGAGGAGCTCGTCACAGTCCACTCCAGGATCTAGCACGGAGAATATTCGAGTGGGCAGAACAAAACCTAATATCCCTCAAAGCGGTTCACCTGAAAGGGTCTTGGAACCTAGAGGCGGACTTTCTAAGTCGTCAGACCATAGACCCAGGGGAATGGTCCCTAGCCCCTTGGGCCTTCGACCTAATAAAGGAGAAATGGGGAGTGCCGATACTCAACCTGTTTGCAACAAAGAAAAATGCAAAGGTAAAAAAGTTCTACTCCCTCAATCCAAGGGACTCTCCAGCAGGGATAGATGCGTTAAATCAGCAGTGGCCGCAGGGACTTCTATACGCATTCCCTCCGATTCCACTAATATCCCGAGTACTAGCAAAATTCAGGACTTAAAAGACCACGCTAATACTGATAGTACCAGCTTGGCCAAAAAGAGTGTGGTATCCTCTGCTAAAAAGCCTGGCGATAGAGGATCCCATAATGTTTCCAGAAAGGCAAGACCTTCTCATGCAAGGCCCGGTACATCATCCCTCAGTCCAAAGGATTCACCTATCTGCATGGATACTGAGAAATCCATACTGAAAAGGAAGGGATTCTCGCCAAAGGTTATTAATACCCTTCTCCTCAGTCGCAAGGACTCTACCACGAAGATATATTTGAAAATCTGGAAAAAATATTCTTCCTGGTGTGGTCGAAAATTCTCCCTTGACTCTCCAGATATCCCGCTCATTCTGGACTTCCTCCAATCGGGCCTGGATCTGGGTCTTGCCCCAAGTACCCTAAAGGTGCAAGTATCGGCTCTAAGTGCCCTATACGACTCCAAACTGTGTGATATCTCCTGGGTAACTAGATTTCTGAAGGCGGCAGAACGCATAAGACCCAGAATCAGGAATCTTCATCCACCATGGAATCTTAATACGGTTCTATCTGGTCCATCTAGCTCCCCCTTTGAACCAATAGATTCCATTTCAATCAGACAACTTACATTAAAAGCTATATTTCTGGTAGCTATTACGTCGGCACGTAGAGTAAGCGAACTCCAGGCCCTCAGCATTCAGGAACCCTTCCTGAGAATTATGGAGGACAAACTAGTCTTTAAATTAGACCCTAACTTTTTACCTAAAGTAGTGACATCATTTCACAGGTCCCAGGATATTGTGGTCCCCTCCTTCTGCCCTAAACCAAAAAATGAAAAAAAGAGAGGTCTTTTCATAACTTGGATGTTAGAAGGGCAGTACTACAGTACATAGATGCTACAAAGTCTTGGAGGATAGATAAGAATCTCTTTGTCCAATTTGCGGGGGTGAACAAGGGGAAAAAAGCATCTAAGAGCTCCATCTCCCGATGGATTCGCCTCGCTATATCTGAAGCCTATAGTGTCATGAAACAAATCCCTCCTGTTTTAGTTAGGGCCCACTCTACCCGGGCTATGTCCACCTCTTGGGCGGAAAAGGCTTCAGCTTCAGTTGAGCAAATCTGTAAGGCAGCTACCTGGACGAGTTTGCACACTTTTTCTAAGCATTATCGTCTAGATATCTCTACTGCTGATGACACGGCCTTCGGACGTAAAGTCCTTAGTGCTGTTATCCCACCCTAGGTGTTTTCGCTGTTAGTTCTCAGGTGTGCTGTCGTGGAGACGAGGGGGAAACGGTAAATTATACTCACCGATAATTTTCTTTCTACGGAGTCTCCACGACAGCACCCTAACATCCCACCCTATTCACTTGGTTAAGGTTTTCATTAAATATTATAATTTACGTCTTCCTTCTCGGTGTTCTTCTTTAAAATACACTGGTGTTTGGAAGAAGGAGTGGGGTTTTTAACCTCTCTGGTGTTTTTCCTGTCCCTGATCAGGAGTAGGCAGTCTCAGGTGTGCTGTCGTGGAGACTTCGTAGAAAGAAAATTATCGGTGAGTATAATTCACTGTTTTAGAACAAAACTTTGTTTTATTAATTAAATATTAACCATTATAGGAATCTGCATTATTGCCGGGGATCCCTAACCCCGGTAATACCGATCCCTGTAATACTGATTCCCGGCTTTCCCAGATGCATTCCAGAGGTGTTTGCATTACTTTCTTAGGCTCGGTTCAGACGCTGTAACTGTGCGGCTGTATTTGCGGCTGTAATTGTGCGGCGGTATTTTTGATGGTTCGTGTGTATGCTTGGAAGTATAGGATATGCGGCTGCACAATGCACACTCCGTATGAGTTTCGGGCCTGATTGTATCCGGGTCCGTAAAAAATGAGCAAGACCATTATTTCCGGCCCGAAAAGGTCCAAGTCGGCCGTAGGAAGTAACATGTGTTCCAGACGGAACCTCTGATTACAGCCGGATAAATCCTGATTCTGATTTGAATAATTGATCAATGCCTAACGCCCCTTCAGTTTAAAAGGCCCAAGTGAATGGGCTTCAATAGGTGACCATCCTTTTAGGTGTCCCGATCTGGAGCTATGGCACGACGAGTAGCGGAGCATGGTGGTGCTGGTCGTGGGCACCGTGGTTCCTGGCAGAGGGATATTGATGTTCCCCGCCTGATCGCAGAGGTAAATTTTCTCGAACAATTTGACTAATATTTATCTAATGATTTTTCTCGGAAAATAGGATGTATACTCTCTCTCTCTCTGTTTCTCTGTATCTATTTATCCCTCTCTCTCTCTCTCTATATATATATATATATATATATATATGTATAATATATAATATATGTTTTTAAAAAAATTTATATATGTTTATATATTTATCTGATGTTGGAAAATTATATATTTTTTTACCTATCAATTCACACGGTCGTCTCTGCCAAGAAAGCCGCACCTAAGCCACATGTAAGACACACATGAATATAATGACTCTTAGTCGTGTTTAATATCAGCGGTTTTGTTATGCGAGACGGCCGTGTGAATGTGGGCTTAAAAAAAAAATCTAAAAATTCCTTTAACTATTAATTTCGCAAACAATCAGCATATTGTAGCGTGATGTGTTTCCTTATATGCTATAGTATTAATTTAGAGTGAAGTTAAAATATTAATGACCTACTTACATATGTCTAATTTGTGATCCGTTGTGACTGTACCGTTGGTTTATTTCTTCGAGTGTATTTTTTTGTAACAGTTACATGGGTTAAATGTAATATTAATTTTTGGGTGTTCACAATTCTGTACCTAGCGTTTTTGATGCGTTTTTTCAGGGATATTGTGAATGTCAATATGAGTAAGCGTTCGCAATCTATTGTTTATTAAACCAATTTTGGGGGAATGGTTATGAAATATTGTTTAGAAAGGTTGCGTTTTTGATGCGTTTTTTCAGGGATATTGTGAATGTCAATATGAGTAAGCGTTCGCAATCTATTGTTTATTAAACCAATTTTGGGGGAATGGTTATGAAATATTGTTTAGAAAGGTTGCGTTTTTGATGCGTTTTTTCAGGGATATTGTGAATGTCAATATGAGTAAGCGTTCGCAATCTATTGTTTATTAAACCAATTTTGGGGGAATGGTTATGAAATATTGTTTAGAAAGGTTGAGTTTTTGATGCGTTTTTTCTGAGATATTGTGAATGTCAATATTATTAGTCGTTATAAATGTAGTGTTTAGTAAACCTCTGGTTTGGTAATGGCTTTTTTAATGGTGGATGATATGTAAGTGTAAGTTTTTCCTGATCTTTCATGTAGTATCCTAAATGGATGCGTTTTGGATGCGTTTTTCATGTAGCTTTCTTTTCCACGTTGTTGAATGTTATTGTCTGTCCCTCATTGAATCTTCTACTTAATGCAATACCTAACCTTCGATGTATTTTATTAGCAATATATTTTGGTTAAAATTTATCAACTACTGTTTTATTGATAAATGTTGACCATAGTTATGGCAAAATTTCGAGATCTATCACCATAGTCGTTGGGACATGTTTTAGCCACACACTACTGATAGCAAAACACCACACACCCCAGAACAACCACCGCAGTAGTGAAATAGTTAGCTTCACTCGTTTGCACATGTTTTGATGTATTTTCGAAACAATGTTGATTTTCTTTATCATCAGGTGTGAATGCAAAGCTGTCATTGAGCTGGTCTTGTGGACTAATAATTAGTGCTAGTTAAGATACAAAGCCTTTCCTAAATTAAATAATTGCACACCAATCTTGGTATATTTTCCTAAGTGTGTTCAAAGAGTTCTGGCATTCCTTTGTGTTGTGAGTCTTGGCTCAGTGGTTATTAGGCTGTGTTCATTAGATTACACAGGTGGTCTGTTGGAATCCCAACACCACTCTATGTAATGTAATTATGGAAAACATGTTATTCTTCAAATCGATGTAGACACACAGAGAGGTGAAGTCAGATGGAGATGTCTATTGATTTCTGTGTTCATATATTATTTTTCAGGTGCGGTCCCGTCCACATTTGTGGGACTTGACTGTGCGTGGCTACCACGACCTCGTCCTGCGTCGCGAGACGTGGGAGAGTATAGCGGCTGTGGTAGTCCCACAGTGGGGCGATGTGACGGACTCAGAGCAACTGCGGATGGGTATGTCGTGTTGTCAAATAATGTATGACATAAAATCTTTACAAGAATGGCCGATATTCATAATAAGCCATCGAAATAGAATAATTATTATATATATTTTTCTTATCCTTTTTTTTCTTTTGTCAGTCCGAGCAGTGGAGACCCGCTGGTCAAGTGTGAGGGACCAGTAGCAACGGGCGATACGCACGGAGGAGAGGGGTGGGGAGCCGACCTCCATGCGCTATGCGCCTTTGTTGGATTTTCTCCCGAGCCGGAGTCAACGGCTGTAAGGATATTTGGATTATTAGCTAATGTATATAGTATCATAGTGTCCACTATCTAATACATGATATAAAATCTTATATGGGAGGAATTAATAAAAAGTCTGCCTTTGGATATTCAGCTGAACCTGCTCGATACTCACTGGCAGATTATATAATCCAATTTCCAGCACATTCTGCTTTATGTATAGATTTTATATGAATGGCCAGACAATTATCTGAAATGTATACATATAATTTCACAACATACACTATTGCCATTATTTATAAGGCCCTAGTTGTGTGATGTTTATTAGCCTTCATGATGGTGTATGTGACTGTCCAGAGAGGGTTAATGTATCCTGATCAATCACAATAGTCCCCTTTGCTCACACTCAACCAAATGCTTACACACCACTCTGACTCATGCTTCAACATCCTGTTGTAATTGTAGTCAAATATCTTACTTTCTGTCATAGCGCTAGACCAACATATCCAATTCTAGTACATTTTGCAGATCACGGTCACTCCCTCAGTTGTTTAGCGTGTGCTGTAGGTGGCAGAGTCGGTAAGCATGGTGAATTAAATGGCCTTTTCCATGCAGCGGATAAGGTTGAATCTTTTGTGTCCTACTGTACAAAGCAGTCAGAGAGCTGTTGGTCGGCCCACACTATTCACTTCCTGAATACTCAATGCTGGGCGGCCTCCTGCTCTGTCACTGTCAGTGTGGCCTGCGGGTATCAATGACAGGTACACAGCCCTGTTGCTGGACGCTTGTGTCTCGGGTCACATGACTAACTCACGCCCCTCTCCATGACGTGCGACATGAAAAAACACTTGTTATTGTGTTGTCACCAGAATGCTTCCATGGCCACAACATGCCATGAAGATGATAGCATTGTTGCCACACTGAGAAAGGTAAAAATATTGCCACAATATGCATTATTTTTATTTTTAGTACACACTAATGTGAAGGAGTTTGAATAAATATTTGTATGTCCTGACCTAGGATGCTGATAGTACTACATAATGTATTCCTGTTACCAAAGAACAAATGTCAACATACTGTATGTTATCCAAAAAAAACAATTCTATATATTAAGTGACTTTATGAATGTGTCTAGATTATCTAACCTTTCTGTCTCTCCACAGAACCAGTGGCAATTTCTCTGAGCCACCTGGAGGAGAGGATGCTGGTGGTGCTGACGTTGCAGCATCCCAGCAGGAGGGGGAGAGTACCACGCCACCGCCATCACAGGAGCCTGGCAGTCCGACTCTTTCTGAGGGCACGGAGCAGATGCCAGGACCTTCTGGCTCTACTTCCATGCCCGAAGAGGAGGAGGCTGCAGCACCATCAACATCTGGTGCAGGTCCCAGTGGTGTGCCCCTGGCAGCTAGGCCAAGTCAGCCACTGACGAGGCCCACCACCACCACCAGGAGGCGCCGGGACCAAGAAGACTGAGGTGGATCATTCAGTTATCGACTTTGTCAGGCGGTTTGATGGAGGAGATGACCAGAATGACTTCTTCTGCCACTATCTGGGAGCCCGTTTACGGAATCTCCCTACTAATCTGGCACGTAGTGCGAGGCTCGTAACTGACTTCGTGCTGTCGTGTCACGAGCAGATTGACCCGGATACTCTCCCCGACCCTTCCTACGTGGGCTTCCTCCTACAGACGGTGTATGGGTTACACTTACGGAGGCCACGTATCCCGGCGGAGGTCAACCTTTTCCCCGAGACCACTGAGCCCCCACCTGTGCCCCCACCTCTGTCCCCCCTTGTCCCCCCAGCAGTTTCCCCAGAGCCACCTGGTGCCATGCCACCTCCATCTGAGGGTACTAGGGCCGTTCTTAGGCGCCAGCCATGGCGTGGACGGTGCTATCGGGCTTCTCGTAACCTACCACGTTTATGATTTATAGTCTGTGATGTATGAGGCAATACATCATATTTGTTATTTTATTTTGAATTTAAATTGTTTCTATTTAATTTTTATTATTTTTTTTTTATTTTTTTTATGGCAAGTCTGCTTCTTCTGGCCCAGAGAGGTCATTTTGTGTTAGGGTAGAGTAGGGTCCATGTCCCTGAGGACACCTTACCGTGGTGACATGGTACACTCTGTTTGAAAAAACAGTTTGCTAAGATCCTCATTTTGAAAAAAACTTAGAAAGATGTACAATCATAACTCTTTCCTTTTCCGATCTCCAGGGCGCCGGTTTCTTGTGTGTAGGGGACCTTGGGACCAGAAACAATATGTATGAAAATTTAAACGGCAAGGCCAGAAATGTACTGTAATAAAAAAATAGATCAGGTCATAAATGAAGTCTCAGATGTGTCCTCTTTTTCTATCGATTCCTGCCTTTTGATGTATATGTTTGACTGATAATCTTGCACCTAATGTTTGTGTGTAAAATGGCCTATTTTCTTTTAGTCTTTTGACACAATAATCACTTGCATCTGATATTTCAGAGAGAACATGAAGAATTTGTTAGATAATTATTCAAATCTAGATTATATTTTCATCCACATGATAACTAAATTCATGAGCCAAAAGAAACTCGATACTAGAATAGGACATGAAAAAACACTGATACATTGTGTGGGAAAGTAGAATAGTTTACATTCTTCAACACACATCTGCGTTATTGTCTCTCGATTGTGTTGTGGAATGTAGAGCTTTTGCTCAACGTTAGAAGTAACTCGAGCTGAGTCAATGTTGCCTATGCTATAAACTGCCCATTTGCAATATGGAGACGCCTAAAGCCTTTACAATGAGACATCAAGGATATGTTCACATGTTTTAAGAGACTTAACATTTTTATTTAGATTCTGATGCAGATGATTGTTTGGCTTGGCGCATAGTGCAGTTGATGGATGTGTGTTCACGATGTATATGTAACATTCCCCAATAGTCTCAGGCTTTTATAAGCAGCTTCTGGCACTACGCTAATCCGTGACTAACACTTATTTCATGCTGTGTATTGGAGGAATATATGATAGTCTGCTCCTAGACTGGGCCACGAGATTGCCCTTTGTGAGACTGCAGCATTATGCAATGATCTGTATGCAGTAAGCTGGAGCTTCCTGCGCCCTTCCCCCTCTGTCCTAATCTAACTTTTACTTTACTGTTGTGACATCATATTGCTTGACAAGTGTGACAATGTTTAGGAATACAATTCCTTGTGTATTTCTATAATGTCTCCGTTTTTCACATCTCCTGGAAAAAGCTTAGCTGGTTGTGCAGTTTGTTTAGCTTTATCATTTGCATGAATGCGACATCACTATTATCCATGTATCCAGATTACAACACTTTTTCTGTATGAATACAAAGCCTCTATTTCATATGCTAATCACAAATGTCTTAACCCTGTCAGTAACAAAGCTGAAAGCTAGCATAGATTTCCAATCAACATTCCTCTTTGGCGCAAACGGCTTGTTATTTGCATATGTAAATGATTGTGCTCGCTCACATATGGCCATAGTGGCTGATCCACAGGTTCGTTTGCTTCAATATAGAAAGGATCCGTGGAATAGTGGGGCCCAAGCGGCAAGCAGCTACAACATGGTGCAAACAAAGGGGTGTAAGGAATGAATCTAGGAATAACAAACCTGTTGTTCTGTGGTAATTTCATGGCTGTGCACCAGTTTTCTCCTTCTGGAGATTACACCTTGGTTTGCGATTAACTGACGACCAGTGAGTGCCTGGGCTGAGGGCTGGGTATGAGGTATCGTTGGTACAGGTGTGCTCTCGCCCTTGTCTGAGAGTGGACATGTGTCCTGGACCTTTGCAGGTGCCTTTTGGCCCGGAAGGGAAAGGAATGCTGTGTGTTTGTGGCCCATTTATTGTCGAAGTGGCCAAATCTTAGATAGCATTGTTAGTGCATGTTGCTGAGTGCCACCCTGCACTCTCGCTAGTTGCACCTATGTGATGAGAGCAGGATTGCCACTTTGCATTGACATAGTATGATAGAAGAAAGTATTTACTTTTTCGAAGCTTACCCATGCTAGAAATGCTGTTTTCGAAACATACCTCACTGTGTTATGTTTTTTGTTCTTTGTTTAGTTTGAAACATAACATAAACTACAGGGATGAATGTAACAAGTCTGTGTGGCCAGGCTTCACCTAGGCCGTGGTGTTAGTGGATGGAGATAAAAAATGTATCATTTTTTGTTCCTATGGGTAGAAGCCAAGGTTATTTCTCATGTGTCTGTATTTGACCATCTGCACATTTGAAACAGGACCTGGATGAATAAGTTTGTTTTACACTAAGGCCTGATCCATGTACCCAGAGATGGATATTGATCGCTCGATAATAGACGTCGTCAAGCTAATCAGTGAAGTAAGTTTTTTCATGAGGTGTTGTGAGTCGGTTCTACATAGATAAGATCGTCGATCGACACATATTTATATTCTCCTTTGGAGTGTGAGAAGCGAGTTGTGTGGCTGTGACTTCATGTATGATTTTCATTTGTTGTGTCACTCACATTAACATGCATGTTATTTAGAATGATTCTATTTTATGTAGCTTTATTTAATGTCCAAAAGTAAGATCTGTTATTCCAGCCTGTTTAAGGGAGAAATAATTTTACAAAAATAAATCGATAATGTAATGAGCACTAGATGCTATATAATATTTCTTTTATCTGGGCGATTGTCCATAGTGATTTAGTGGCACGATACATCGCTCATAGTAGTTAATGTAAGTACGATTGTGTGTAATTCCTATGTGTTTGCCATCAGGGGGCGCTTGAAATACAGCAAGGACTGCATTTGTCTTTTCATATGTGTGTGTCTCCTCAAAATCTGTGAATGTGTTAGCTATTTTTGCCCATGTAACGCACATCATATTTTCGGCGAGATTTCTAAGTAATGGCTAGTCGAGGAATTGTCCTTGTAATACCACATGTTGCTGGGCAACCAGGGCGTGAATTATGTTTGGTGTTAGCGAGATTGGTGTGCACCTAACTCCCTCCCCCCTCCCTCCTCCCTCCATGATGGTTGTTGGCGGCACATACACAGGAGAAATCCGCCCATAATGTGCTGATAGTGTCATCATAAGGAGCTCGCTTTAATAGGACGCAAATCACGCACAACATCCGGCGCAGGGTGATGGTATAGGCTAGCGACACAGCGTGGACACGCCTCCTCTCTGTAGTACATGCACGTCATCAGTGTGCGTAGCGGGGGCGGGGGGGGGGGGGGATTTACCCGGAGTGTTTGGTGTGCTGTGCTAATTGTGTTCAGTGCTAGGCTAATGGCTACTTATGCTTTTACCGCTGCTCTGCTTTCTACTTTGTCATCCGTTGTAACGTCGGAAGCACACACAATACGCAGCAGCCACGTTCAAAGAGGCGTGCACGCCCATTATGGCACTTGTAGTGCACCTGCTTACGACATTACAAGGGCGGAGAAATGGCTAAGCTGAGCAGTGTTACATGGTCTCACATAGCAATTCGCCTAGCACAGGACACACAATTGTCAACCCCCCCCCGCTAGGGCCAGTGCTGAGGTGCCGATACTACAGAGAGGAGGCGTGTCCCCCCGGGTCGCTATCCGATACCAGCCCCCCGCGAAGGATTGTGGTGTGCCATTCCCTAGTAGTAAGCCGAGGTATTTTAGCCTTATACTATGAGGACATGATGTGAGTAGTAGTGTACTGTGTATATGATATGTGCCGGCAGCAGACAGCATGGAGGGAGGGAGGGAGGGAGTGAGTTAGCTGCAGGTGAAGCTGGAGACCCCACCCACATAAGTGACGTACTATTTAGAATGAAATATGGCGTGTAGCATGTAAAATCGGTGTACTAGCTATGACCTTAATCAATAATTGTTTCCAAGACCTTAATGTAATTGTTTCTTATTTTCAGGTCCATGCTCGCCCACTGCTATGGGACGGCCCTGCGCCTGGGTACAGAAGCCGGCTAAGGCGGAGTGCCGCATGGAGGGAAGTTTGCCGGATTGTATACCCAGATTGGGACAAGCATACTAGATTACAGAAATGGATAATTGGTAAGTTGTTTAGCCACTAGGGCAAACAAGAAAGTGTACTGTTATGGTCACCTCACGCTCATATATTACTAATGTGTGTACGCTTTTTGGTTTAGCAAAACATGTGGAGACCAGGTGGTCCAGTGTGAGGGACAGATTCATCAGGAAGCGACGGCAGCTGATGAGGCGTGGGGCCTCACAACAAGAACTGGCCTCTTTGCGTTTTGCCCCAATGCTGCGTTTCATTTTGAATTCCAGCAGACGCCGCAAGTAAGTGTGTGTGTTAATTGCATGTGTCCATGGTAGGATCAGATGATGACAGAAGTCGGTCAGTGTCTTATGTGTGCAGACATAGACATGTGTTATATTTATAGAGATTATATACATTGAGGGTCCGGCAGGGGGAGCACTATATTTAGGGAACACTTTAGAGTAATATATATTTATGTCACATCATGCGCCCCCTGCTGGACACAAGATAATGACCAAATGCAGCGTGGCCTAACCGCCTTTGGACCAGCTTTTGATCACTCCAGGATATAATACATAACATGAAATAAAATTTAGGCCAATAGCATGGACTGTAGTAATAATGTTTAAACAATGGACGCAATGTGTCCATAGGGCCGAACAATGTTCCACTCGGGTTTGTTTGTGAAGACCAGCATTTTGGGGTACCAGTGTGTGAATATAGTGATAAAAGTTCAAGTGTGACACCTCGAACATATTGAAGAAAAGATTCTTAAAGCAGGCAGAGTAAAATACTGCATTGGATGCATATAGTTGATTTTGAATTACAACAATGTACAAAAACAAATTTGGCATCTTAGATTGTGACCAGTGTTGTTTTCTCCTCAGACCAGAACTAGTTCAGCAAACAGCAGAGGCCTCATCGGATGAAGAACCTCATCTGCCAGAGGGAGTGGCCATGACTCCACCACCAAGATGGCAAGAGGGCCCTGTGGAGCCTGGCGAGGGCGAGTCACATCTGGCTTGACCGTCCAACAACATTTGTGTGTGTTCCGCACTCACTCTCCTCACCTCCACCAACACCACCCCTTGTCTGCTAGACTGTAGGGCCCTTGTGCCAACCTCGGATTACTAGCATTCATCTTTTCATAACATTTGTGCGCACTAGGACCACATCAACAACAGACTCTTTACAAGGTCTGGCATCACATTAGCTACGGATGACAGTAAGAGCTTGGGGGGATGGGGATGTCCCTTTAGGTTTGTGTTGACAGACTACAGTCAGGCTGGCTGTGGCCTTCACATAATGGCCAGACTACTGCCTCTGCACACTATTGTAACTCCTGTGAACATGGTCAAAAGTAGTGGGCACACACCCTCTGCCACATCCACCCAGACACACTATCATGTGATCTGTGTTTTGGTTTTAGATGTAATAAATCCATTTTGAGATATATTATTGTTGGCCTAATTTTTGAGTTTGACTTGTTTATGTTTGAGTGATTAACCCCTTAACGACATCGGGCGTAAACTTACGCCCTCGCGCCCTGGTACTTGGCGCATCAGGGCGTAAATTTACGCCCGATGTTTCCCCGATGGCTGCGTGTTCGCACACAGCGATCGGGGAAGATGGCCTGCTATAAATCATAGCAGGCCATCTTAGCTTTACGGCACGGGGGGTGGTTAACACCCCCCGTGCTTACGATCGCTGCTATAGGCTGATCAATTCAGATCAGCCAATAGCGGCGATCGGAACCTTTCCGGTTCATCGATGACCCGATGACCCGGAAAAAAAATGGCGGTCGGTGCTGTCCGAGGACGGCACCGACCGCCATTACTGTAAAAGTAATGGTGGTCACCGTGCCACCGGCCCGATCGCCGTGAACGGCCGGCCGGCCGTTCATGGCGATCGGGCCGGTGGCACGGCGATCAGAGTCCCACAAAATAATAAATACCTGCCCTGGACCCCTCTGCTAGGTAGCGGAGGGGTCCAGAGCAGGTATTTGTACATTACTCACCTGTCCCGGGGTCCTGATCGGCGTCTTCCGGGTTCGCGGCGTCCTCCATCTTTCCGGCGCGTCTTCGGATCTTTCCTGCGGTCTCCGTCGTCTTCTCTCGGCTATTTTCGGCTCCAGCCTCGTCATTTTCCGGATTTTGCGCTCTGCTGCCCTCTAGCGGCTGATATGTGTAATACACGTATCAGCCACTATAGGGATGTTCAGAATGTAGAAAAAGTTTTTTTTTTTTTTTTTCCAATTTTTTTTCTTTCTATTTTCCGCACCCTATCGCCGCTGAGTGTTGATCAGCATCGCACGAAAGTGCGCTGCTAATCAGCAACTCCTCCTTTTTGGCGTAGGGTGTTTTTTTCCTATATTCTACTGCCACGGTCTGCTGATAAGTGCCGCACATAAGTGCGGCATTTATCAGCAACTCCTTTGTTGGCGTAGGTTTTTTTTTTACACTTACTGTAAAAAAAACACGTAAAAAACACTACATTACACCACACTACATTGAATAAAGTTTGACACTACACCACTACATACCCCATATACCAATCCCCGTATAAAGATGGCCCCCAGGGTGTTTTCGGCGTCAGAGGGATACGTTATTGCCTCCGACACCGAAACAGCCAGTGAGGATGAATGGGGGGGATCCTTCTTTCCTCCATTCATCTTCATCATCCTCATCATCCAGTGACGTGTCTGGGGGTAGCGTAGCGTACGCTGCCCCCCCAGACACCTCTTTTACGCCAGTACCGTCCCAATAAGAGATGACGGTATGGTGTGAAATTATACAAACTCTGTGAGCGTACCTCAGGGTACACTTACAGATTTATAAGAGTATGTGCACACTGCGGAGTGGTGAAGGATAACCCTTCGTGCATTCCGCAGCTGGCACCCGCCGGCGGACTGATGCGGGCGCATGTCTCTACCCGTGTCATAGACTCCATTCTATGCACGGGCCGGATTCCGTCGTCCATCCAAAGAATGAATACATTGGACGGAGAGCGGAATCCGCCCGTGCATAGAATGGAGTCTATGAAACGCGTAGAGACGTGCGCCTGCATCACTCCGCCGGCGGGTGCAACTGCGGAATGCACGAAGGGTTATCTGTCGCGATACCGCAGTGTGCACGTACCCTTAGAGTGTATGTAGGAAGGGACACCCGAATCCAGCCCCCAGATGCCCCCCTCCCCCCCATCCTCGTAACAAGTGGGAAGATCGTTCCGGGTACTGATCTTCCCACTGCTGGATAAAGTCACCACCTGTACGGGGATAACTTTTATACCAGGGCCCCCTCTTCCGGTCCCTCGCTGCCCTGTAGCTTGCGGCACGATCCGAACATATCAGAAGTAGTAATAGAGCCCTAATATTTAGCAGCCATGGAGCGGACCCAGCGCTTCTGGATATGAGGACCCCGTATCGCACCAGGAAAACATTTTCCAGGTGACGTCCCCCACACTGGAGAACAGGAGACCCCAGAAGACGTGCAGAGTGTGGGGTAATAGGGGGATCAGGAAGGACACCATTTTCCAGTGTGACACCTGTCCTGATCCCCCCGACCTCTGCATACAGGATCGCTCCAAGGCGCACCACACGTCACTGGGGTTCTACATTATCTAAATTCTGTCCCTTATTCCTATTTCAGGGGTCACGTTGATCGGGGATTATTCTGATCGCCATTATGGAGTCAGGAAGAAATTTTTCCCCTGTGATGAGGCTACTGTCGTCTGCCTCACAAGGGTTTTTGCCTTCCTCTGGATCAACACAGGTTGAATTTGATGGACACCTGTCATTTTCAACCTTATAAACTAATAATTGGCCTAATACCCCCAAAATAAATTAGAATTGTCCCTTTTCCCCAGCTAAGTAGGTATGGCCCGCCATTCCATTAGAGGATGCCATGATGCAATTACAAAGCCTCTGTGCGGCCAGGACAGTAGAAACCCCCACAAGTGACCCATTCTGGAAACTACACCCCATAAGGAATCTAACAAGGGAGGCAGCGGGGATATGGCCCCCTGCAGACGGCCACATTGGGACGTGAAAATGAAAAAATTTTTATTTTTATTTTCTTGGCATATGTTCTACGTAAGTGACTGTCATCAGTGGGGTCCATATCCTCACTGCACCCCTTGTTAGATTCCTTATGGGGTGTAGTTTCCAGAATGGGGTCACTTGTGGGGGGTTTCTACTGACCTGGCAGCACAGGAGCTTTGTAATTGCAACATGGCCTCATCCTCCATTCCAACCTCTAAATGGCGCTCTGTCCCTTTGGTGACTTGCCCTGTGCCCATATGGCACATTATGCCCACATGTGGGGTATTTTCGTACTCAGGGGAAACTACCCTACACGTTTTGTGTTTCATTTTCTTTTTTAACACCCTTGTGGAAATGGAAAAAATCAAGGCTAGACCAACATTTAGTGTAATTTTTGTAAAGTTTTACTCTAAATCATTAATCTTGTCATGATTTTTTCATTTTCACAAGGGGCTAAAAGATAAAAAAAAACAATAAATGTGTAGAGCAATTTCCCCTGAGTACGGAAATACCCCACATGTGGACATAAAGCACCATTCGGGTGCAGGGTAAGCCTCCAAAGGGAAGGAGCGCCATTTCGTTTTTGAAGGCTGGATTTGAATGGAATGGATTTCGATGGGGCCATGTTGCTTTTAAAAGGCCTCTGTGTTGCCAAGACAGTTGATACCCCGCACAAGTGACCCCATTATGGAAACTACACCCCTCAATGAATGTAACAAGGGGTGTAGTGAGCATATGGACCCCACTGTGACTGGCACAAATGTGGAACAATGTGGCGTGAAAATGAAATATTACATTTTTTACACTATAATGTTGGTTTAGCCTTGAATTTATCATTTTCACAAGGGGTTTAAAAGAGAAAAAAACACACAATATGTGTAGAGCAATTCCCCCGAGTCCATAAATACCCACATGTGGACATAAAGTGCCATGTGGGCGCAGGGCAAGCCTCCGAAGGGAAGGAGCGCCATTTGGATTTTGGAGGTTGGATTTGGCCAGAATGGATGATGAACGCCATGGTCGCATTTACAGAGCCCTCGTGCTGCCAAAACACTGGAAACCCCCCACAAGTGACCCCCCCATTCTGGAAACTGCCACCCCTCAAGGAATCTAACAAGGGGTGCAGTGAGGATATGGACCCCTTGATGACGGGCACATTTGTGCCATGAAAGTGAAAAAATTAAATTTTTTTACTTTTACGTCACATTGTTCCACATTGTGCCCGGTCACCAGTGGGGTCCATATGCTCACTGTGCCCTTGTTAGATTCCCCTGAGGGGTGCAGTTTCCAGAATGGGGTCACTTGTGGGGGGTTTCCAGTGTCCTTGGCAGCACGAGGGCTCTGTAATAGCGCAATAGGGCCACATATGGGGTATTTTCTATAAACTGCAGAAACGGGGCAATAACTATTGGGGTGCATTTCTTTGGTAATAGGTTTATAATTATGAAAAATATTGGATTACAATAAAATCTCTGCACAGAAAATTACAATTTTCTAATTTCTTTACACACTTAGCTTTTATTTCTGTGACTCCACTAAAGGGTTAAAACACTTTCTGGATATGCTTTTGCAGAGTGTGGGGGTGCAGTTTCTGAAATGGGGTGCTTTGTGGGGCTTTCTAACATACAGGCCCCTCAATACACTTTTATAAACCTGAACAGGTCCCTAAAAATATCTGATTTTGAAATTTTACTGAAAATATGGAAATTTGCTGCTAATGTTTTAAGCTTCCTATCGTCTAAAAAAAATGAAAGATCGTTTAAGAAATGCCGCCAACATAAAGTAGACATGTTGCTAATGCTATTTAATATATAATTTATGTGGTATAGCCAATTTCTGTATATGCAAAAAGTTTCAAAGTTGGAAAAATGCAGTTTTTCCACATTTTTTCACATTATTTGGTTTTTTTTTCATAAAGATTCGTTATGAGTTATCGACTCCAATTTACCCAAAAATGTAAAGTACCATATGTCACGAGGAAAACAATCTCAGAATCAGCCGGATAGGTAAAGCATCTTGAAGTTATTAATGAATAAAGTGACACTGGTCATATTCATAAAATTTGTCTCTGTCATTAAGGCCATTTCAAGCTCTGTCCTTAAGGGGTTAAGGGTTAAAACACATTAATCATTACTGACTGCCAATAAGGAGCAACGAAATACGCAAAAAAAACACATTTTCTACTTGGTTTGCATACGAAGATGTATTGAATGTTGCTATTCTGTGTTTGTAAATTTTGTAGTATGCCTCACGTTTGTAGGTAATTAACACATGCTGGATGTCCTTAGGAGGATAGTTGGAATAAGATCTGACATATTGCTCTATGTGGAAATGAGTGTGTCATGATAATAAAGATTAATGTAGTAAACTATTTTATTGATCATCCCAACACCTCTCCTCTCCTGCTCTGGCCACTTCCTGCCTTGCCCACAGATGTCAGCAGAGAGCAGTGTCAGACTTAAAAACACTGAATAGCAACATTCACTACATCTTCGTAGTGGGTTCACACTACGTGTATTTCAGTCAGTATATTTCTGTGAGTATTGCTAACAAAACCAGTAGTGGATTCAAAACACAGAAAGGCTCTGTTCACACAATGTAGAAATTGAGTGGATGGCCGCCATTTAATGTGAAATATTTCCTGTTATTTTCAAACAACGGCAGGATTTAGAAAGAATGTCCGTTATTTAGTGTTTTATGCCGCACATCCGCTACATTAGAACATTGTGTGAACAGATCCTTTCTGTGTTTTCAATCCACTCCTGGTTTTGTTAGCAATACTGACAGAAATATAATGAGTGAAATACACGTAGTGTGAACCCACTACCGAAGATGTAGTGAATGTTGCGATTCAGTGTTTTTAAGGTCTGACACTGCTCTCTGCTGACATCTGTGGCCAAGGCAGGAAGTGGCCAGAGCAGTAGAGGGTTGGGATGATCACTAAAATAGTTTACTACATTAATCCTTATCATCATGACACACTCATTTCCACATAGAGCAATATGTCAGATCTGAGTCGAAATCTCCTCCTGCACGACATCCAGCATGTGCTAATTATCTACAAAAGTGGAGGATATATCAACGTACACACAACAAAAGACATAATGTTGCGTTTACACAGGCAGATTTTTTAAAACAAATCCAGGACACCAGACTGTAGACAGGGAACAGGTGATAAAGGAAAGAGCGAGATTTCGCAGCTTTTAATATCCATTTCTGGCTTTGGCTTCAAAACTCTAATGATAAATATGTGTCTGGAAACGCTACATAAGTAGACCACATCCACCGGTCGCACCTGGGTGATGTGTGGAGGGATATATGTGGTGTGTTAATGGTGATTGCTAATAAGTGAGATGGGCTGTGTCCTAGAAACTCGCAGATCCTGTGACATATCCCAGACTAGAAAGTTAGACATATAGTGCGCACCCTGCTGGTCACTCCATAGGAAATACACATGTTTTCATCACATCAATGTTTCTGCACACTAGGTTGAAAGGACTATCCAATTATTAACATTAGCAGTATGTGACCATGCTCGCTAATTACTGGCCAGTAGTATATCTAGTGAGGTTATGTGTATTTTCAAACAATACAACTATGTGGGAACACACTACATGGTTGACATACATTGAAAAGCCAGGACACATTGTTTAGGAGAAAATAAAAATATATTTTTGGTTTTTCATAAATATAACAAAATACATATGGATCCCACAAAAATAAAAAGAGCTGACACATCCCAGAGACAGGTGACATACATGCGGAAAAACATCAGTCCTGTGGCCGTGGCTCATAACGGAGGCTGTGAAAGGGGCACGGGCACGGCGCCTTCAGGAGTCATGAAGTAGTCAGCAAAGAGGTTCCTAACCACTATCCCGCATGGGATAGCATGGACTGTAGTAATTAATGGTTAATCAATGGACGCAATGTGTCCATAGGGCCGAACAATGTTCCACTCGGGTTTGTTTGTGAAGACCAGCATTTTGGGGTACCAGTGTGTGAATATAGTGATAAAAGTTCAAGTGTGACACCTCGAACATATTGACGAAAAGATTCTTAAAGCAGGCAGAGTAAAATACTGCATTGGATGCATATAGTTGATTTTGAATTACAACAATGTACAAAAACAAATTTAGCATCTTAGATTGTGACCAGTGTTGTTTTCATCCTCAGACCAGAAACTAGTTCAGCAAAACAGCAGAGGCCTCATCGGATAGAGAACCTCATCTGCCAGAGGGAGTGGCCATGACTCCACCACCAAGATGCAAGAGGGCCCTGTGGAGCCTGGCGAGGGCGAGTCACATCTGGGCTTGACCGTCCAACAACATTTGTGTGTGTTCCGCACTCACTCTCCTCACCTCCACCAACACCACCCCTTGTCTGCTAGACTGTAGGGCCCTTGTGCCAACCTCGGATTACTAGCATTCATCTTTTCATAACATTTGTGCGCACTAGGACCACATCAACAACAGGACTCTTTACAAGGTCTGGCATCACATTAGCTACGGATGACAGTAAGAGCTTGGGGGGGATGGGGATGTCCCTTTAGGTTTGTGTTGACAGACTACAGTCAGGCTGGCTGTGGCCTTCACATAATGGCCAGAGACTACTGCCTCTGCACCACTATTGTAACTCCTGTGAACATGGTCAAAAGTAGTGGGCACACACCCCTCTGCCACATCCACCCAGACACACTATCATGTGATCTGTGTTTGGTTTTAGATGTAATAAATCCATTTTGAGATATATTATTGTTGGCCTAATTTTTGAGTTTGACTTGTTTATGTTTGAGTGTTTAAGGGTTAAAAACACATTAATCATTACTGACTGCCACTAAGGAGCAACGAAATACGCAAAAAAACACATTTTCTACTTGGTTTGCATACGAAGATGTATTGAATGTTGCTATTCTGTGTTTGTAAATTTTGTAGTAATGCTTCACGTTTGTAGGTAATTAACACATGCTGGATGTCCTTAAGGAGGATAGTTGGAATAAGATCTGACATATTGCTCTATGTCGAAATGAGTGTGTCATGATAATAAAGATTAATGTAGTAAACCTATTTTATTGATCATCCCAACCCTTTCCTGCTCTGGCCACTTCCTGCCTTGCCCACAGATGTCAGCAGAGAGCAGTGTCAGACCTTAAAACACTGAATATGCAACATTCACATACATCTTCGTAGTGGGTTCACACTACGTGTATTTCAGTCAGTATATTTCTGTGAGTATTGCTAACAAACCAGTAGTGGATTCAAAACACAGAAAGGCTCTGTTCACACAATGTAGAAATTGAGTGGATGGCCGCCATTTAATGTGAAATATTTGCTGTTATTTTCAAACAACGGCAGGTATTTAGAAAGAATGTCCGTTATTTAGTGTTTTATGCCGCACATCCACTACATTAGAACATTGTGTGAACAGATCCTTTCTGTGTTTTGAATCCACTCCTGGTTTTGTTAGCAATACTGACAGAAATATAATGAGTGAAATACACGTAGTGTGAACCCACTACCGAAGATGTAGTGAATGTTGCGATTCAGTGTTTTTAAGGTCTGACACTGCTCTCTGCTGACATCTGTGGCCAAGGCAGGAAGTGGCCAGAGCAGTAGAGGGTTGGGATGATCACTAAAATAGTTTACTACATTAATCCTTATCATCATGACACACTCATTTCCACATAGAGCAATATGTCAGATCTGAGTCGAAATCTACTCCTGCACGACATCCAGCATGTGCTAATTATCTACAAAGTGGAGGATATATAAACGTACACACAACAAAAGACATAATGTTGCGTTTACACAGGCAGATTTTTTAAAACAAATCCAGGACACCAAGACTGTAGACAGGGAACAGGTGATAAAGTAAAGAGCGAGATTTCGCAGCTTTTAATATCCATTTCTGGCTTTGGCTTCAAAACTCTTAATGATAAATATGTGTCTGGAAACGCTACATAAGTAGACCACATCCACCGGTCGCACCTGGGTGATGTGTGGAGGGATATATGTGGTGTGTTAATGGTGATTGCTAATAAGTGGAGATGGGCTGTTGTCCTAGAAACTCGCAGATCCTGTGACATATCCCAGACTAGAAAGTTAGGACATATAGTGCGCACCCTGCTGGTCACATCCATAGGAAATACACATGTTTCATCACATCAATGTTTCTGCACACTAGGTTGAAAGGACTATCCAATTATTAACATTAGCAGTATGTGACCATGCTCGCTAATTACTGGCCAGTAGTATATCTAGGAGGTTATGTGTATTTTCGAACAATACAACTATGTGGGAACACACTACATGGTTGACATACATTGAAAAGCCAGACACATTGTTTAGGAGAAAATAAAAATATATTTTTGGTTTTACATAAATATAACAAATACATATGGATCCCAAAAAAAAAAAAAGAGCTGACACATCCCAGAGACAGGTGACATACATGCGGAAAAACATCAGTCCTGTGGCCGTGGCTCATAACAGAGGCTGTGAAAGGGGCACGGGCACGGCGCCTTCAGGAGTCATGAAGTAGTCAGCAAAGAGGTTCCTGACCACTATCCCGCGGTTGAGTTGTCTCCCTTGGCCATAGTTGAGAGGGGCACTAAAAGCTGGCAGTGTCTCCACGTCCACATCCGGGTGGGGAGCATAGTCCCGAAGGTAGTTGTGGAGAACACAGCAAGCTTTAATGACCATGTCAACTGTGCCCAAGTTCAACTGCAGGGCAGTGGTAAACACTCTCCACTGACTAGTCATGATTCCGAAGGCGCACTCCACGAAGTTACGTGCCCGGCTCAGCCTCCGGTTAAATACTCTCCCCCGTTCATCCAGCCCTCTCCGTGGGTAAGGGCGCAGCAGGTTGTTCAGTAAAGGGAAGGCTTGATCCCCTACCATGACGAATGGAGCGGGATGCGTGGTACCCGGAAGAGGAGTGGGAGGAGGTAGAGTCACGTGATCTAACAGTATTCGCCTCCCAAACTCTGATCTCAGTAGCGCCCGGGAGTCCCCAGTACTGCCATAGGAGCCGACGTCGATGGCAAGGAAACGATACGTGGAATCAACAACCGCGATCAGGACCACAGAAAAAAATTTCTTATAATTGAAATACTGTGATCCTGATCGCGGTGTTTGCTTCACACGTATGTGCTTACCATCAACCGCCCCTATACAGTTGGGGAATTGGCCACAGACTGAAAGCCTGCTGCTGACTGCAACCAAATCTCCCGGGTCGTACTGGGCATCACGATGGGCTGCAAATGCTCCCAGATCACGCCGCACGTGCACCTCACAATTCCAGAGATGGTGGACTTACCAACCCGGAATTGGAGGTGCAACGATGCATAACTCTCCACTGTCGCCAAGAATCTGGAAAAAAAAATATATATATATATTTTACATTCATAAAAATATTCTATCATTACATCTTTTTATACAATATTACATTTACATTAAAATACATGAACAAATTGTCAAACATCAACAAAAGCCTCTTCACCTAACGTTATGAGCAGACGGGCCACAGGAGGTGGAGGATTTCTGCATGTAGGTGTCCTGTCTCTGGAGATGTGGGCTCAAATCGAAAGCAAATTATCAAAGGCCTCCATATGCAGGCGGACGAAGGCCTGGAACTTGTCAGGATGACTGCAACAAATGAAGAAAAATATTGCTCAGAAATAATACACAAAAACACAGATCATAGGAAGATGTCATAGGGTTTACAAATGCTGAAATTGACATCAAACATTGTAAGGCAAAAAAAAAAAAAAAAAGAATGCACATTATGGAGTTGTTACTAAAATTCGGGTACAGTAACGTTTACATTATGATGATATTATATTCAAATATTATACAGCATTTATAAATAAATCAACATACCGGCGCAAATCATCATACAGGCAACCAATGTGGCCACGGGTCCCCTCCGCAGGTTAATGGGGTGCCCCAATAGCGCCGTCCCACCTGCTGACGACGGCGCCGCTCTTCGTTTTTTCGCCTCTGAGAAGAGAAAAAAAAAAATATATATTTTGGACACATGTAAATAAGTCTGAAAGGTATTCAACTGTTGCATTTAAGGACCTTTTGTCAACAGTACTTAAGGAGCTTGCAGAAACAATACATTAAACAATGTTCAAAAACAGTTCCATAAAGCTTGAAATAAAAAAAAAAAAAAAAACATATACAAATAAACATGGGAATAAATAAATACTTACACACAACCGCAGGTAATAATGGCGAAGATTCCACAAGACCCCAAGCACCAGGGCTGGTGTTTGCGGAGAAGCCGCATTCGTCTTGCTGGCCCATATGGGACATTACTTCCACCAGTCGACATCAGGACAATTTTTATTTTTTTTTCCCAAACACAAAAAGCAGATGGGCGCACTTCGCGAGTGGGCGTGATTTTATAGGGATGTGGATGTGCTTATTTGGGCGGGGGCAGATTCATGAATAAATTACATGCTTTCGCCCGGGTCGAAACAAGCCAGAAACCTCATAACACTACGGCCGGACTCTTACATAAGACCGTAAGTGCTTTTCAAATACAGCCGCAAGACCACCCGGATATGTACGGACAAAAAATTTTACTGCCGCCAGTTACAGCGTCTGAACCTGGCCTAAGATGTATTGGACTTGGTGACCTCCAATTCGTCGAATCTTGATTTCCAGGTCCCAAGGATTTTTCTCCCATAGACTAAATGGGATTCGATATTCGATCGAATAGTCGAATATCTGGAGCTATTCTAATTGAATCCAATCGAATCGAATATTTTACTATTTGCTCATCTCTAATCTTTAGTCAACAATAAAGTTTGAGCGGTTTTTCAAATCCATTAATTCTAGGGATGAGCGAATCAAACCGTTACGAACCAGATTCGTTACGAACTTTGCAAAACTTCGGTTCGGTACCGAACCAAACTTTGAGAAAGTTTGTTACGAATCTGGTTAAAAATAACAACGGCGACGCAAAATTGTACTTTTTTTCACAAAATAGACCAGGATACAAGGGATTATTACTCCTACAATCCCTTGTATCCTGGCTTTCTGGGAAATCAAGATGTGTGACGTCACTCCCCAGCACCATAAAGTACCTGAAAGCGCCAGCAGCTTGTCAGTGTGTTGCCAGACTTCACAGAGAGAAGAGCTCCGTATCAGATAGAGAGGGAAAAGAGATAGATAGCCAAACAACTAAATAGATACAGGGAAGAAGATGGCCATCAGATATGGTATGGCGTCTGCTCTTGCTAATCGGATGTTTTAACCGCACCATGAAATAAAGATTGAAGTTTGTACACTACAGATGGGTGAGTGCCCTTATCTTTTCTTCTATACACAAGAATATATTGCTATCCAAACGTGCATTTTTAAGGAGCACCCCCATGTGTACTGGCAATAGCCCTAAGCACCGCGAATGCTCTCCCATACCATATAGTAGGAGTAGTGTCGGGACCTCTTTAACACACTACTATAGCAGCAAAACTTATTGAAGCCCTCCAAAGAGTGTGACGCTAAGTCAGCGCCCACAAAACCTGTCCATTTTCTGCTTTGCTGGGTGCCATCACCCCGTTTAGCCGCAACCAAAAAGTTTGTTTCTCATAAGCTGTTATAGGTTAAGTAAACTATAGAAGCAAAACTTATTTAAGCCCTGCATAGAGTGTGACGCTAAATCAGCGCCCCAAAAACCTGTTCATTTCTACTTTGCTGGGTGCCGTCCACCCTGTTTAGCAGCAACCAAAAAGTTTGTTTCTCATAAGCTGTTATAGGTGAAGTAAACTATAGAAGAAAAACTTATTGCAGCCCTCCATAGATTGTGACGCTAAGTCAGCACCCCACAAAACCTGTCCATTTCTGCTTTGCTGGGTGCCCTCAACCCCTTTTAGCCGCAACCAAAAAAGTTTGTTTCTTATAAGCTGTTATAGGTGAAGTAACCTTTAGCAGCAAAACTTATTGAAGCCCTCCATAGAGTGTGATGCTAAGTCAGCGCCCCACAAACCTGTCCATTTCTGCTTTGCTGGGTGCCGCCAACCCCGTTTAGCCGCAAACCAAAAAGTTTGTTTCTCATAAGCTGGTTCAATAAATTTTTTATTGAAATTTTTTTAATTTTTCAAGCAACAAATATTTTTCAATATAAACTAATGTATATTGTAATATGTATCAGAATATACTTTCATTAGTAAAGTATGTAACATCTTTACATAATATTGGGAACACAATATAACATAATTTAACAGATAGAATCCGTCCGTTAGGGACGTCAACAGAACATTCAAGTAAACAAACTGTCCTTCCAGTGGTCAATACAGAAAGATAAAAAAATTATTATTTTATGCATTGCAGGTCTTAGTGTTGGTTGCTATCCCTAGTTTCGGTCAGTGAGAGTCGTCCTACTCATGTGGACGGCAGGTATAATATAGGTCCATTAAATGTGGTAAAACTCTAAAGCAAGATATAAGGTTAGTATAATTCCTTGCAGGATGCAGACGTACTCCAGTAGCCCCATGTCTGTGTAAACCGTTCGTGGACCATGAACCCCAGGCTATAATCTTCTCATAGTGGTATTTGTTATTCAGGAGTCAATAAAGCTTCTGTATTTTCGGAATTGTAG